>NW_004524900.1:134539-135457 GCF_000260255.1 Octodon degus
TCAAGACTTCTATGGGCCTGGGGAGATAGCTCAGTAGAATAAGTTCTTGCCTGGCAAATGCAGGGTCTGAGTTCAATCCCCGGAACCAGAAAAAATAAATAAATAAATAAATATTTTCATTAAAGTTTTTTCTTTTGTCATTATCACAACCAAGCTTTGCATAGATTGTCTTTATCACCCACCAGAGCTACATATTTTGCTGCATCCTTTAGCGGAAGTCTTCCCCCATGACCACACTGGCCCTCTTTTCTTCTGCACTGTGAAGTCTAATCAACATACTCCATCATCAAAGCCAGACTATTACTCAAATTAAACCAGTGCTCCTATACCTTCCCTGGTGCCATCCCATAGTGGCTTCTGCACAAGGCCCTGCCACATGTTAGGAGTCTCTGAGCTGAGGTCAGATCCCTTTGTTCCAACTGTTCACCCTGACACCGTCTGCTTTGAGCTTGCCAGACTTTGCTCAGAAATGGACATCCCTGGGGCTTTTGTTCCCTTGAGGAGTAGATCTTAATAAGACTCAGAAATGTAGGGGTGTTTCTAATTGTGATAAAAGACACACACCATAAAATTTATCATGGTGACCATTCTTGGCATGCATTTCGTTGGCATTGGAAGCATTCATAATGCTGCACACCCATCACCACCATCTATTTCCATGACATTTCCTAGATGCAAAAATCATGTGATGAGCTAGTTCAGTGCTCCTGCCTGGCAAGCGCAAGGTATTGAGTTCAATTCTCAGTACCAAAAAAGATAAAAATGACATGATGTCATTAAATATCAACTCCCCAAACTCCCCTCCTGTAAGCCCCTGGCAACCATCATTTTTTTCAGTGTCTATAAATCTGGTAACCTAGATATCTCCTGCAAGTATAGTCAAGAGGCTTTTCTCTTTCTCCTTGTTCTGTATTTATT
>NW_004524900.1:136227-137324 GCF_000260255.1 Octodon degus
TCCCCCTAAGCACATTCTCAGGCAGAACAGCTCCAGGAAGGCAAACATGAAATTCAGAGCGCTAGCACTTGAACTTGACTCTTGTGAACTGCCAGGTGTCTACACACCTGGAGGACTGGGCAGAGATAAGCGCACCTGGGAAGGGCTCCGACCTCAGGAATGAGCAAATACACGCAGAGCACAAGCAAGCATGGGTCTGAAGACCAGAGAAGGAAAGGATCCAGGAAAGGAAGCTGAGGATGAAATGGGGCTGGGGGTGTAGCTCACGCAGCACCATACACATGCATGCATGCACACACCGGTGATGGCTAGTGGGTTAGTAAGAGCCAAGGAGTAAGCAAGCACCAGAGCTGGAAGGAGACAGCACCTAGACCATGGGCAGCCACCCCATAAGACCAACCGGGGTCTCTCCTTGTACGAGTGAAGAGTTTGCAAAGCTCCACCTTTGGGGGCACCAGAGTGGTTTCACTAGGACCCCTGATAAATCTGGCAGAGGAAAGTAGGATCCCTCAGGGACCAGTTACCCTGGCATGAAATCTAACTGCGCTGCCGCTCCACCTTGAGTGTGGCCCGCATGTGGCCTTTGTCATGGATAGCCTCTTCTCACCTGGAAGCCAAGCTTTCAAATCAAAAGCCAGCTCTCCTGCTCCACTTTTCCTTCTTTTTTCATTATACAAATGTATCACGTGGTTTTCCTACAGTGCCAAATCAATCCCATTCCAACACCACCCACCTTGAACCCTCCAGTCCTGCACTACATAGTGATGGTCATTGTCACACACTTGTCAACGGAGCTGAGATTTTATCCAATTTTTTTTATAAACTAGGACAAACAAGTCTCCTTGATTAGCAAGAAGCACAGGAAATTGAGGGCAGGAAGACTGCTACGGTTAGGTAGATTCTGGGAGAGAATTTAGCTTTTTTTTTTTTTAATTTTTTGCCATAATTTTATTGATAAACAAATACCAATGAGACCATTTCAAATCAAATCGGTAGGATAGTTTCAATAATTAACACATTGCATACATTCTTCTTAGTGGTTAATTGCTGTACAAGATGCGGACTTGATATCCTATTTACAAACACCATTATAACAA
>NW_004524900.1:146145-154127 GCF_000260255.1 Octodon degus
TTTGGATTTATCCAGCTGTGCCTGGCTTGCGTCTGGCTGCTGTGCTCAGCTCTTTCCTGCTGCTGTCCTTGAGGGTGAACCTGTTGTGCCCCTCTGGCAAGATGTTCTGCTCCTGGACTAGCCTGGTGGTTCTATCCTCTACACTCTCTGCAAGGATTGCAGCTGCAGGGTTACACCCCAGGTATGTATGCCAGGCCTGAGCTGAGCCTGAAGGGGAGAAGGTGGAGTAGGGGTTAGAGGCAGCTCTCCTACACACTCACTGGGTCTGGGCTAGGACTGGGTTTGGGGGTTCCCGGAACAAGGCAGAAATTCCTACTTGTCGTGCGGGGTGGGGGAGGTGCTGCGGAGTGGTGAGGGGTCATCCCAAGCAGGTGGAAGAGGGTCTTGCCCACGCTGCACCTGGGCTGGGACCAGTAGTTGGTCCTGCTGGCGCAGGGTAGCGGGTAGCTGGAAGCTCTCCCACACACTCACCGGACCTGGGCTAGGACTGGGTCTGGGGGTTCCAGGAATGCGGAAGAAATTCCTACTCTGCTGGCAGGGTGGGGAGGTGCTGCGGAGTGGTGGGGGGTGTCCCAAGGGGGTGGAAGAGGGTCTCACCCATGCTGCGCCTGGGCTGGGACCCGAATTTAGCTTTTAAAGCAAGCATTCTTAGCCCTCAAAGGTGGCATAAGGAAGAGGCAGAATGGTTTTCTGCTTTTGGGAGATTCCTGGGGTAGGTCAGGATAAAGAGGAGATAAAAAATAACCTAGATCTCAGTTACATGAGGAAATACATTTTCCTTATTTGGTAAGCCTGCAAAATTAACAGTTTTTGTTACTTGCCACTAAAAGCACCATTGAATAGTGTACAAATTCCAAATTACTTGGCATGCCATAGAAGGATTTTTATCATCTGACCCTATTTTACTCTTTGTTCACATTGCCACTGTTTTGTCCTCTGGCACATTAAGCTCTTGCTGTGCCACCTGGGTCCCCACCATTACATCTCCGTTCCTCTCCAAGAGCAGGTGACCTGCTGTTCCTAGTGCTCCTCTTGTCTTTCCTTGTTGCTCACCTTTTCCTCACCTGAGTGTCTCTGGTAGTATTTTATGAGGTTGCTTTCTGTCCCCCACCCTTTCTCCAGCAGCCTGAGCCTCCTGAGAGGACAGACCATATTTGTTCCCTTCTGTTTCCTACAGAGGTCACAGCAGTGCCTGGCACATCATTAAATATTTGCTGAAGGGGTTGATGCGGGAAGTGGGAGAAGCAGCCAGCGGGGCAGAGCCAGGGTGCTGTGCACACACACGTGTTGTCGGAGTCTGTCTGGACGTCTGTGTCGAGGGGTGCATGAAAGGGTGACTGTGTAGGATCCACATGTGAACAGCGGGAGGGGGCTTGTGAAGGAGTCTGCCATATGATCGTGTATGAAAGGGACTCTGTTCAGTGACTGTGGGCAACTGTGAGGCAGTTTGGGAAGGAGACCCTGAGGACACAGCCAGGACAGACAGGAATGCATGGAGAGACTTCTGATGGCTCAGCCGCAGCCCATTTCCTCCTGCAGTCCAAGCTTTGCATTCTTCTCATTCTCAGTCACCCTAGCCAAGTCTTGCACATCTCTTTCAAAGACAATGGAATTTAATGAGTCAAATCGTCCCTGATAATAAACAGATCATTACCTGCTATGAATGGAACACAGGTATTTTTTAAACACATTTGTTTTTTACACTCATTCTTAGACTCACCTAAGAAGTCTGCAAATTCCTTGATGCTGAAAGATTCGTGAATGTTTGAGGTTTGTTTTTTGGATGGAGATGTCTGACTCCCTCTGAGTAATGAGGGATTGATACAGTGGCTCAGGCTAGAAGTTACTTGACTTGAAAGTAGTCCAGGGACCCTTCTTTTCTGCCTAGTTTTCCAAGCTCTGAAGCAGTGGCATTTATTGACTTGGGGTGGCTGCTTTTATTTTCATTGGTAATGTGGACTCCATTGCTAAGAACTTCATTCAAGGACACCTGAATAGCCTGCCCAACAAATAAAACCAAAAAGGAAAAATACCCAGCAGCCTCAGTGAATATTCAGAACCACCCCACAAGGCCTCATGTTATAAATGGGGAAACTAAGACTTAGAATAATGATGGCAAATCTTTTAGAGAAAAGTGCCCAAACTGTAACCCAAAAACCAGTTCTTTATAGACTTCTCTGTAGTTGCTGTGGAAAATAATTTCTGCCCAAGGGATGTGGGTTGCAGACCAGGAACAGATTCTCTGGGGCAGTGATAGGGAGAAAATTGTTCCCTCAGAGCTGAACCACATGCAGCTCCAGTGGCCACACAACAGGCCTAAGTGTCCATCCCCAGGATCAAGGTTGAACTGTGTGCAGTAAGAACTAAAAATGAAAGCTGAGCCAGCTGGGGAGATAGCTCAGTAGTATAAGCACTTGCCTGGAAAGCACAGGGTCCTGTGTTCAATCCCTGGTACAGCCAAAAAAAAAAAAAAAAAAAAAAAAGCTGACCCAAAAACACTGCCAGACCTTGGCTGAGTGAGAGGCATCTCGGTGCGTGGAGATTTCTGGTCATTGCACCAAAAAGTAACCTAATGGAAGCAGATGAGGGAAAGGGAGGGAATGTTTCTAAGTGCATCATCATTCATTGCCATGAAGCTCATGCACCTTTGTGTGACCATCACAACCAATCACCTCTAAGACATCCCGCAATGTACCCCTTACACTCTGAGTCCCCGTTTCTCCTCCTCTGGCTTCTGGCCACCACATTCTGCTTTCCTCACCTAAGTGGAATTATGCTGCATTTGTTCCTTGGTGACTGACTTGTTTCACTTAGCATGATTTCCCCCAGGCTCACTGAAGTCATAGTGTGTGGGACAACTCCCACCCTATTTAAAGCTAGAGAATTTCTATGATCTGCGTTCTGTTTATCCATGCCTTCATCCCACAGTAGTCACAAAACTACTACAAATGTGGATGTAGCAGTGCTGGTCATTATTGTGATGAATGTGGATCTTTTTTAGGTTCTGCTCTTAATTCCCCAATATAATTATTAGTTATATAGTCATTTTACAAGGTAATGGTTTCATATGATATTTTCCTACAGGCAGATCATAAACTTTGGTTGTATCTACCCTCCTTGTCCCCTCCTGTTGTCCTGTTCCCCTTTCTTAATAGTCTCTCTTCTACTTTTATGTAGTCTTTTTTCCCTATAAATTCCATATGTTAGAGAAAATGTGATAGTTGTCCAAGTTTGACTAATTACACTCACCAAGATGAACTTCAATTTCATTTATTTTTCTACAAATGACATAATTTCTCCTTTCCTTATAGCTGAATAATATTCCATTGTGTATATATGTAAATTTTTTTCCTCCATTCATCTATTGCTGGGCATTTAGGCTGAATCCATAACTTGAGTATTTTTAGTAGTGCCACAGTAAAAGTGGGTATCAAGGTATCGCTACAATATGTTACTCTGATTCCATCCAGTACATACTAAGGTCATATTGTAGTTCTACTTTTATTATTTTGGTTTTGTATCTTTGTTTTGTTTTTGAGACAGAGTCTCCCTATATGTAGAAAGCAGCGGAAGCTAGAAATACTTTGGTCTTGAGAAAAACATATTGCCTGAATCAATTCTAGTCATTAGTTGCTGGGAAACCCTATGTTACATGATGCTAACTTCAGTAAAAGTATAAATAAATGCTTCCACTATAGTTCCTCAGTTATTTTCTCATCAGGAAAGAGACCTCCACTTGACCTCAGCTTTCACCTCTTATCTATATTTTTCTAATCCTCTTAACATTTTTTCCCTTGGGTCATTGAGAGCTGTGTGGGTTGAAGCACCTTGTACTACAAGCTGGCCTTGAACTCATTTATATAGGCCAGGCTGGCCTTAAACTCATTGTGATCTTCCTGTCTCAGCATTCAAGTGCTAGAATTATAGATGTGTACCATCATGCCTTGCTCTACTTCTAGCGTTTTGAGGAACTCTCATATTGATTTCTAGAATGACTCATTTACATCCCCTCCCATCTGTATCTTATTGTCTAGATAATGTGTTGGGAGGACCTCGATTGGTTCCAGAAGCTCGGCATCCTCTTTATTTCCCTGGCTCTCTGGGCTGTTCTTGCCTTCCCCGGACTGTTTTCCTTCCTGAACTTTTGCACACCCTCCTCTTGGCCTTCACAGTTTTCAAGTTGTTGATCAGCTCCCTGATTCTCATGGTGACTGCTCTCGCTTCCCTCTTCCTGTTCCTTATTGTTATGAACATGCCTATCCTTAGCCTCCTCTGTGGCTTCTGAGTGGACCAGCCACAGTACAGGCCAGCCATTGAAGGGATCGATCTCCAGTTGCCTTCTGAGTGTGACATGGCTCCTCTGCTGGCTGTGGACAGCAGCCACCTCCCCAGTCCCCACATCCTCAGTGTCTGACTCAATGTTCTTCTCCTCTCCTGTGGCAGTGAGTGGCGTGCACACCTGGGTCGTGTTGTCCTCAGTGTCACATTGGTCATCCTTACCCCTTTGTAGAATGTGTGTGTCCTCTTGTTCTTCAACAGGAGGGAGGTTGACAGCCATAGAATCTACAACACATCCTTCCAGAAGGGTTGTAGTACCCTGACAGGCATACCCATTGGAGGAGATCTTGGTCTCTCTGGGGAAGGTGAGGGAGGCTTGAGGTCACCCCTGTGAGGGTCTGCATGGAATCCACTTTGAAATGGGGCTGCTCTGAGTCTGAGCAGTCACTGTGGGGTCTGGTTGTCATGGAATTATGGAGTATGTCTTCCATCTCTTTCAAGTCCTGAGGGTTCAGAAGAAGGTAAAGAAAAGATAGAAGAGTCATGTACTTAAGTAATCCACAGGGGTATTTTGTTTTGTCTTGTTTTAATTTTTTGGTACCAGGGATCAAACTTGGGACTTGCACTGGCCAGGCAGGCATTTATGCCACTGAGCTATATCCCTGGCCCCTCATCTACTTAATAAAAGACAAATATTTGTTCTGACACACACATGTGTAAAAAGTACACACACACACACACACTCACAGTCTTCAGAGCCCTGCCCTTGTGGCGTCTCACCTGAAAGATAAGCTTTAAATCTCACACTCTAACAAAAAGACATCAGAAATTCTTCAGAGTTTGAGTCTCTGTGACCAAGAGAACAAGTCTGTGTGCTGTGACCACTGGTTACCATGGTGACAAGAACAAAGTCAGAATGGAAGATGGAATGAGGAAAAAGGGGCAGGGGGCAACAGAGTCTGTTCACATTTTTATAAAATATTTTGTGCACACACCTCTCTCTAAAGGCTAAAAGCACTTCCCTTGTTGGCATAGGCATAATGACATGTGTGGGTCACTTCCCTCTTTTATTGTGGAGTCTAAGAGGATCTGAGTCCTCAGGGAATTCATAGCCTCTCTGACGAGATGCACATGAACTCCCTAGTAGAGACCAGGGTATCAGTACAGCAGAAGAGCTTACAAAATATCTTGAGAGGACTTAGAAGAGCAGGTCCTGCAGGCAGGCTAGGTAGAGTGTGTAGGAGACCAGTGCAACCTGCCAGGGTGATGCCTTAGGTAGGAAGTTATGAAGTAGTCTGGAGGCAGCATGGTGGCACAGGCTATATACTCTTGAGGGACTGAGGAGGAGGAGGAGGACAGTGAGCTGAGGCCTACTAGACCACATATGAGAACTAGTCTCCACACAAACCTACAGACAAAAGATAGATGGTGTGTGTGGGAACCTGTATCTATGTTCATTAATTTCTATCCCTGTCTGTCCTGGTATTTCTGTGTGTGGGACCGATGGACATAAATTCAGACATATAGCATATTGGGGTCTTATGATAGTCTTATGGGGGTATGTCTTCTGTCTCAATTCTTGAGGCTTCAGAAGAAAGTAAAGAAAAGATAGAAGAGTTATGTACTTAAGCAATCTACAGATTTTTGTTGTTTTGTTTTGTTTTGTTTTTTGTGGTACTGGGATTGAACTTGGGACCTTGCACTTGCCAGGCAGGAACTTATGCCACTGAATTATATCCATAGCCCATCCTTTAAGTATTAAAAGACAAATATTTGTGCTGACACACATGTTTCCATGTGCACACATTCACAGACACACCCTCTCCCAGTCTTTCCAGAAAGCTTGCATCTATTTACATGGTTGTCATTCCATCAGTTAGTGGTGTGTTTGGCCAACCACTTCCTATGATGTTATGGCATTAAGTAGGTGTGCAAGAGTGTGAGCACACACAGTCTCACACTTTCCTAGGCTGCATTGCCATGCTCTCATGGCAGCCTACCTGATAGACAAGCTCCAAAAGTCTTCACTCTTGAACTGGTGATGTGAAAAATGCTTCAGAGTTTTGAATCTCTGTGGCCAACAGAGTTCTTGTGACTGTCAGTTACAATGGCAATGTTGGAATCCTGGAAGAAAAGAAAGAGGAAAAAGTAGTAGTAGACTGCAGGATCTAGCCCCATGTTTCAAATTTACTCTTTTTAAAGATGTGCAGAATACAGAATATCCTTTCTGTTGGCAGAAGTACAAATGCCATGGGGGTGGCTTCCTTTTGTTGTGGAGTCCAAGACAATCTATGTCCCCAGTGAATTTAGAGCCTCCTTGAGGAGCTGCAAATCATTAGTCTAGTAGAGGACAAGGGGTAAGTGTAGCAGGACTTATAAATAATGTCACATGAAGAAGTAAATGGGATAAGCACTTGTCTGGCAAGTGCAAGGGCCTGAGTTCAATCCCCAGTTCCGCAAAAAAAAGAAGTAAATGGGACTTCATGCAACCAGGCTGGGTATACAGAGGAGAACTAACTTCTGGGAAGATGGATACCTTCCAATCTGAAAGCTTATGGAGGAAGTAGTAGGGACACAGCCATGGTGGGGCATCCTGAAATCTTACCACTTGGGGGACTGAGGATGGAAGTGTGTTAATTTCCAGGCCAACCTTGTCTACACAGAAAGACCTGGCCTCATACGGAATCAACAGAGATTGTAGGCATTAAGGGAGAACTATAACTCACACCTGCTAGATGTTACATGTGCTAAGATTATGTCCTCTAAAACTGAAGAATGCATTTCAAAGAACAAGGCAGGTTAAGAGCAGCAAAGGTTTATTGAGTGACAGGAGGTTTATTGAGTGACAACCCTTGTCACCTAGGTCCTTTGTCAGGCATAATTAATATAGAAATGTCATAATGTGGGCGCAACATGAGTCAAACTACAATCAACCTATAGGATCAGAACTATAGCCACTTAGCTAATCTTTTTTTAATGTATTTTAAGGAAGGGTGTTCAGGATCTCACTACTAGATCAGACTCATAGTGTTTCTTCTGTTTACAGCTTCCCAAGTGCTGGGATTACAGGCATGTGCCACCATGCCCATCTCAATTGCCATCTCAGTGTACCCTGGGGGCGGAGCTGGCACAGCAGGCCCAGGGATTGAACCTCCAGCCCCTGTGCCTGCTTGCAGGCACTATAATCCGCTGAACTATTTGGCTGGCCCCACTTAGCTAATATTGATCCAGTAGGGAAATGAGTCACATAGCAAGGATACATCAAAAGAACAAAGGCGTGTTTGGGAGGGGAAGCATCCAGATGCCCTGATCACCCACCCGGGTAACTGGTGCCAATCTGGACTGACTGGACCAGGTGGTGCTGATTACGGAATCCTCCCAAGTTACTGTTTTTCTCTTATAGAGGAATGCAAACCTGACCATTGCATTTCTACCTTGAGGCCTAGCCTTTTTCTGAATGTATTTCCTGCCACAATTAAGCTTCTTCTGATCAGTCTTGGTGTGAAATTCACTTTGCTAGCAAATACAATAGCTACTCTTGATTTTATTCCAATTTCCTGTTACATGGGTTATTGTTTTTCAGCCTGTAAGTTTCTTTTTGAGGTAAGTGTGTTTCTTTCTTTCTTTCTTTCTTTTTTTCTTTCTTTCTTTTTTTTTTTTTTTTTTTTTTTTTTGCAGAACCGGGGATTGAACTCAGGCCCTTG
>NW_004524900.1:154227-163457 GCF_000260255.1 Octodon degus
TTTTTTTTTTTTTTTTTTTGTGGAACCGGGGATTGAACTCAGGCCCTTGCGCTTGCCAGGGAAGCGCATATTCCACTGAGCCATCTCCCCGGCCCAGTGTGTTTCTTATATGCATCATATTATTGGATCTGTTTTCCTGATCTATTGTGTCAATCTGTTTCTTTGTTCAGTGAACTGAGACCATTTTTACTGATAATTATAGCTAATACAGGTTATACATCTTTGTGATATTATTTTCCTTTTGTTGGCTCCTGCTTAACTGCTTGCCTTGCCTGGTGCGTTCATTCTACTGGCATTCATGAAGTTTTTTTCTTCAATGACTTTTTCTATAATATTCTTCATCAGTTTTTAGAGTACTGGTTTTAGAGTGCCATGAATTTTTCAGGTGTTATTTATCTTGGAAGTATTGTATTTCTCCATCTATGTTGAAAGATAATTTTATCACGTATATCAATTTGGAAGATTTTTCAGGACTTGAAATACTTCACTTCAGTCTCTTCTTGAAGTAAGGGTTTGTTTTGAGAAGGCTACTGTAATTCTGATGGATTTTTCTCTGTAGGTGTTTTGTTTTTCTCTAAACAACTTTTAACATTCTGTTTGTTGCATTTCTGGATCTTGGCTATTGTATGCCTTGGTATCTTTTATCTCTCTCTCTCTCTCTCTCTCTCTCTCTCTCTCTCTCTCTTTGTATTTAGTACAAGGTTTACAGGGTCTCACTATACAGATCGGACTTGTAGTGATTCTTGGTTTTCGGCCTCCCGAGTGCTGGCATTATAGGTGTGCACCACCACACCCGGTCTCAATCTCAGCGCACCTGGGGGCAGGCCGGGGATCAAACTCCCAGCCCTTGCACCTATAAAGCAGGCACTTTAATCCACTGAGCTATCTGGCCAGCCCTGGTATCTTTTATTTCTGATCATGGGCAATTGGCGTTTTGCATCCCTCACTTATCCTATACTTATCTGTACATCAAATTCTTCTTCCATGCTTCAGCTGAGGGCTGTCTACTCACAACATGTCTGCAGCAGGAATATGTTCTGGTGGTGTCCACCAGAGTGCATTCTCCTCTTTGGTCCCTACAATTAACCTAGAAGGTAATCCTACTTTTTAGCATTTTATGGAAGAAGGAATAAATAGAGAGGTTACTTACGCAGTCAGCCTATGGAATCTGTTCATTTTCTAAAATATCTAGATTTGCTTCATCTGAGGAGAGCAGCACAGTGGAATCATTGTCCCAGTGTTTTTATTTTCTCCTTTGAGCCAACCAAAATCCTTCCTTTTTCACCACACCTTGGCTTTATAAGCATGACAGACAGACCCCTTTCATAATACTCCATCAGCTTTATACCTATCCAGCCCCCCAGTTGGATAAGTTTCCTCCAGTTCTAAGTTTCCTCCAACAAGCTCTGTCACTGTGGCACTGTGAAGTCATGGTCATTTTTCAATGGTTCCTTAGAAGTCTGGCCTAACAATTTTACACTGATCAAAATATTAAACCGAATACTACCTCATACCTATAAAGATTGTTACTATACATTCAGGCTGGCCTTGAGGTCAGGTGAAAAAGGTAGTGAGGTTTAGAACTTATTAAAAATAGGAAAACAAGTATGTTCTGCAGAATAAGGGAGACTACAGTGGCCATGAGCTTAGTGGCAGAGATCTGTACCCTCTGTTCTTTAGGCTGGCGTCAGACCTAGACTGTCCTATCAAAAACCTGATTGATGAAGGAACTTTCTGTCACTTCGGCAGCATCACTCAGCTGACCTTATAAAACAGTGAATGTACCCTTTCTGGCTTTAGTAATCCTGCTCATCATATTAAGAGAAACTCAATCTATTTTATAATTATGCCCCATTTGGTAAGGAAACCCTGTGTAACCAATGCAGATCTGCATCTGCTCCACCTCTGTCTTGGGTCATCTGTGGCCATAACCCAGCATGTTTCACAGAGTAAACCTGCTGTGATTTTGCTCTGGGGGTCCATGCTGTTGATTTCTGCTGCTTGTACCAACATGGGCTCACATGGATAAACAGCACCTCTGGCTGCTGCATTGCCATAGCCAATATTATAAACTGACTTTTCTCAAGTGGTTTATTTCTAGTTTCTCTCACATTCTTCTCTAACGTAGTACTTTTTTTTCCCAGCAAAAGCAAAATGTGTTTTCAGATTTGTTACTTTAATGAGTTATATAAAATATATAACAGCATTTTCTGTTAAATTATTTGGGTTTTGATTGTAATTTTCTTTCTTTCTTTTTTTTTTTTTTTTCTCTGAATGCCTTCAGGGCAGGTTTGGCTGGCTGGAGTGTTGTGGGGAATCAAACTACAGCAACCTGAGGCTGACAGCTTTGTGGAAGCAGCCACTTAAAGACCTGAGCTAGGGCCAGGCCCCCTGTAATTTTCTATTTTTATCTGGCATGTACTAATTAATTTACTAAATCTTGTTTTAGAAATTCAAAAAACTGCTTGACTTTGGGCCAGAAGAACTGAGATGGATTTTTTTTTTTTTTTTTTTTTTTGTGGTGGAGGGCTGGCTCAGGATGCCTTCAGCGCAGGTCTGGTAAGGCAGGAGGATATGGAGCTCGAACCATAGCAACCTGAGCCTGACTGCTTTGTCTAAGCAGTCACTTAAACAACAGAGCTAACGGGCAGGCCCCCAGTGCCAGAAGAATTGAAGAGAGCTCTTTCTGCTTGATTCCAGAGTCAGGGCATGAGGTCTTTGTTGTGCTCAGGTGTCCCACAGGTCAGAATATTCCCAAGACTTTCTTAAAGGGAAGACTAGCACAGATACAGCAACCAGAGACATTTTCCCCATGTTATTATTTGTGAGAAGTTTTGTAAGTTTTATTTCCATGCTTCCTGTGAAGGAGAAAGCATGGCAAACAGGGATTTTAGATTAAATTACCAAGAGTCTGAGAGCCATAGCCATGAGCAAGATAACCCACTTTATAGATCTAATTAAAGGCAAGAGCCTAAGTACAGCTGTCCAGTTAAGCTGTGGTAGGTCAGGGTCATGAATGACCACCTACCTGAAACTGGAGCAGTACTAGAGTCTGGCTTTTTGAAGAGGAGACCTTTCACAGGCTCACAGGCATAGCTTTCTTCTCTTGGGTATCTTTTCTCTGCTTCAGGTGCACCCAAATTTATCCCAGGATATTCAGGGTCATGTTGGCTTCTCACAGGACATGTCATTGTCCATGGAAGACTGCCCTGAGTCCCTGCTATATTCGTGCGCGCGCGCGCGCGCGCGCGTGTGTGTGTGTAGTACCAGGGATAGAACTCAGGACCCTGCGCTTGCCAGACAGGTGCTTATTCTACTGAGCTATCTCCCCAGCCCCCTGCCATATTGTTTATCTGAGTAGGAATGAGGGTTTTGGCTGCCCGTACCCATCTATAGTAGTGTGACATTCAGTGCTTTGTCCCATGACTCAGGCATATTGGCTGCCTGACAGTGAAGCTGGGCCTGAGTGGCAGCAGGTTGCAAGCCCCATGTCCAGTTGCAAGATAACCCACATTATTTCCTAATGTCTTTTTTATTCCCATGGTCAGTGCAATTATCATTTTAATCCCCTTGTCTAGTCCACATCTAGAATTATAGTCCTAGTTTGGTCCTATTGGAAAGACAGCAACCCCTCCCTTCTTTTCCTGCAGCTCAGTGTTCATCTGCCTATCTCCTGGCCTCTTCTAGAATTCTTTGTTTTTCACCTAGGATATAGCAAGTGGACAAGACAAACTGAACATTTCCCCCATAATAGGTCAAAAGCAAGGGCCAAGCTTGAAAACCATTTGCAAACCTACTAGGAGCTTCAGAAAATCACACAAAGATGTTCTTTGCATTTTTGCCACTGAAAAAGGAATCGGAACTCAAGTAGTTCCCTCTCTCCTGGGATCTCAGGGGCAGGATGAGCTATGAGTTGGAAGAATAAGGAACTCCACACATGCCTTGTGGTATTAAAAGCTATCTAAGGAGCCCACTGAGGAGCTGGAGATGCTTGTCTTTCTGAGGAGCTTGCCTCTCAATTGTCTGAGTCACTTGAAGAGAACAGGACTGATTTACTGGCCCAAGGATTATAAGAAGGATTTAAGATCTCTCCACATGGTTGTTTTCATTACACAGGTAGGAGAGGCCCATATCTCCGTGGTTGCTTTTGTTAGAACTTTCCATAGCCTGTGGCCCACTTTAGCTCCTTAAAGACCAGGGTAGGGTCCCCAGGGTCCATATAACTACTTAAGAGACAGAGTGCCTTCCACTTTTCCTGATAATAAAGTGTTGTAATTACCTTGTTTAACATAGCAGAGATGGAAAACTCTTTTGTAAGCATTTAAGGGGAAAAAAATGAGGGAGAGAAAACCCCTTAGAAAGTTCTAAGTAGAATATAGGGTTTGTATTGACTCCAGCTGTACTTTTGCATATTCACAGATGATTGAGCTGAGTTGAGTTGGCTATTTCTTTTATTCTGCTCAGGTCCTCAGGCACATTTCTAACTTACCTGAATTTCTGTTAGGAGAAAAAGGGAAAGGATCTAACCCAATTTAGAAGAGACAAAGAGGTCTATATGTTCCCTGAAAATGGAGACTTTAACTCTTATCAATAGGGGTGATTTTTTGGTGTCCATGAGGCCAGTCCAAAAAGAGAAACCTGGCAGACAAACATGGCCAAATCATAACGGACCCACATGACCAAAATGACTGCCAAACGTGGCAGAGAGGTGGACCAGGATGTCTACCTGAGGTCTTGGGAAATAGGAAGTGACTTACTACGAACACCAGAGATAAAAAGGCCATCTGGGAAAAAGCACAGCTGAGACTTGAAGCACAAAATGAACTGGGGCTTTGGGGGATGGCTACTCAACTAGGAGACTGAATTACAAACAGACATATCCCCCCAAAAGAGTGAGAAACCTGAACAAAGTATTGGGATGAACAAAAATGAGGGCACGAGGCATACTAAACTCTATGTTGCACACATTAAAATCTGAATGGTCTGTCCCATGACTGGCTTAATAGGAGGGTCTCTGGCAGACTCCAAGCATGTAACCAAGGATGTTGTACATCTCATTGTTACCAGGTTTTGAGGGGCTATCGTGTCCTGGAAGTGGTTTCTATGTTCTTTCTGCTCTAAGCAAGGAATTGGTCAAGACATGCACTTGGCTTTATTAAAGGAAAGTTTTATTAAATGAAAAAAGAAACAGACTCTACAGAGCAAGTTTTGGCAATGTAAAAGTAGTAAAAGAAACACACTCTACCATGTGAGGGTGGGCCACTATGCAAGAGTGAACACAGTCTCAACAATTCAATGTAGACTGTTTTTGTATCAGCCACTCCTCAGGCTGACATCAGGTCTAGGCCATCCAATCGAACACCTGCTTGAGTTCTCCTGAGATGTCCATGTGCAGAGCTCTGGGAATTGTTCTGCACATATATCCTGGGATTTTTGTAATGAACAGATCACATCTACTTCCCAGCCAGTTTTCTATACCCTAATCTCCTGTCTCACCATGAACTGCACTGAGGCACGTGTCCCTGAGGCATATGCCCTAGGTATTGCCACACTCCTGACCAACAGGGTACATTGGGGGCAGAGAAGTCCAAGCTCCAACACTGGCAGCGTGGCATCGACTGTCACAGCTTGGGAGATGTGACCCCGCTGCTGTACTGAATATATGGTACTCCCTCATGGTGGGACACACTAGAAAATTATTCCAGAGAAAAGAGAAAACTGAGTTCCTAGCTTCCGCCACTTTTTTACATTTACAGACAAAACCACTTATTTCCTGGCTGAGCTTGACAAGAAACGTGTTACTGGGATTGAGGTTCTGAAACTCTGGTTCTTAGAGTCCTGAACAAAGAACTCGACAACACACACACAAAAGATAATGAAGTTTTATGTTATTAAAGGCAGGAAAAGAAGTCTGTTCTGCAGAGTGAGTGTGGGCCAGTTAGAGGTGGGCAAATAAGTCTACCTTGCAAAGTGACAGTGGGCCACTGAGAGTTCATAGTGGTCACCAGGTTAATGGTGTAGGTTTCTGTATTTCTCATTCTTTTTTTTTTTTTTTTTTTTTTGGCAGAACTGGGGATTGAACTCAGGACCTTGCGCATGCCAGACAAATGCTTATTCTATTGAGCCATCTGCTTGGCCCCTGTATTTCTCATTCTTTAAGCTGATGTCAAATCTTGACCACCCAATCACAAACCTGCATGATTTTGCATGTAAGGACTGAAGATAAGCCTTTCTGGTTGGTCCCAGGCACAGGCTTGGAAGCTGTGTACTGGTCATCTGTCCTGAGTCTCCATGATTGACATCATGCCCACTTGCTCAGACAGTTGGTTATCTTCCTCCCTACTGGCTCATCCTATGTGGAAACCTGCTTCCCTCTAGGCTCCTTACACAGAATGGTGCTTGGAAAAGTGTCACACGAACTAATAGAGGAGGACACAGATGTGAGAAATGCATGTTTCCTGATAGACTGGGTAGCTTTCACTCACAAAATACACAGGAATGACAGTTATGATGTTTTGTCTATTGAAGTTTTGTTTTTCAGATTGAGTTTGAAACTCATTAAAAGTATTCTAGAATGCACTATGCTCCCTCCACACTCTGACTGGTGCTGCTATTCATTTCAGTTCTATCTCTTAACAGTTCTTCTAAGAGATTGACTATCAGCCTGTCTCTTATCTTCTCAAGTTCCCAGCAAGAACCAGCTTAGATGGGATTTCTTTATAAAGACATAGGAAAACTTGTGCTTAGCAAAATGATAAGGAAAGAATTCAGTATTTTTTTTTCTTACTGAAGCCCTAGGTGCAATTTTTAAAAATAAGGACCATGTCTCCATAGTGCCCTCAGATGCTACAGAAACGTATTGCTATATCCAGAGAAAGCCCCAGGCAACACACTGCAAGTCCAGGCAAAGTATCTAAAACTGTTCCGGTGCCTGGGAAGAGGTTAGGTTCCACTTATGAATGCTGAAGATTTTCAGTGGCTATGTCCAATTAAAAAGCAAATAAAATTGCCCTGGCTTCCATTCTTCAGGAACAGAGGAAAAGACTGGTGCTTTCTAAGGAGGGTTTTGGGTTAAGAAGTCTTGGGAGAAAGTCTGTTTGGCTCCATGCATTTGGCTCCATGATTGCCTCTGTATGCCCTTTAGTAAGTGTGCATGCACCCTGTGTGCCTTGTTCTGGACCTGAATTTGGTAGGCAGAAGGGTTACCAGCATAGCTCAGTGCTCTGAGTTTCAAAGAACTCATCCTGAATGCACAAAGGGCTCACTAAATAAAAGAAGCAGATTGGCCATATTTCAATTATACATCAATCACTTTTATTATCTGTAAGCACAGATTTGTTCTGAAACCAGTATTCCACTTTCATTGTTTTTACTTCCATTAAAACAACAGCACCACACTGCAAAATTAACTCTGTACAATTTCATGATTTTGTTAAAAAGTAAGAGAAAGATTACACCACCCCCAAAAGAAAACCCTTTCTTCAAACTCTGTTTCATTTTAACTTCCATTAAACCACTATAATGAAGGGTTATTTCAGAGGTTAATTCGCTCTCCTTTCACAAGCCGGGCTCGAAACTTCCAAAGATCCTGGAAATGATTATAAACAGAAAGAATTTATGGAGCATTTCCACTGGCCAATACACCATGACAGAAAGATGACATCTAGCCTCCATACATGGGTAAAAGGAAAGAAAAAAGCTAATAATTTAATAAATGAAACATGGTCGGAGACTTCAACTCATTTACAGTACGCTAACTACACTAAGTCAGTGCATCTCTGGCTGTCAGCCCTGCCTGATTTGGTGCTGCACTAACTACAGGTGACAGACCTGGGTGGGTGAGATGCTGCTTACAGGTCAAACTGCTGCCTGTCTCCTGGCTTACCCTTGTGTTGCCCGCCAGAACCACTCTGAGGTTTCCACTCCTGATTAGGCCATAGCAGTGAATATGGTGTCACGGGTTACCAGTTTGTTGCTACTCCCCTGTTCCTCATAAAATAATTTAAATGTTATTGTTTCTTGTTTAGCTTTGTTTGTTCAAACAAAAGACTTGAAAGTTAGGCCTGAATCTGAAATATTGCTCTGTTGCTTAGGTCTAAGACCTCTGGGACTCTTAACTTCTTGGAGCTATACTACTGTTCTATTGGGTTTTGGTGAAGAAAATTAAAAAAAAAAAAAAAAAAAAAGAAATGTAAAAGTGCTTTTGTTCTTTGGAAAGAATTATATTTAGTATTGTTACTCTAAATAAACCTGTTAAACTATTATTTATAAGCTAAATAAATACAGCAACTATTTAGCACAATCTCCATAAAGCACAGGTGTAAGGCAAACTCCAGGGCCCCTCAGGGGTCTTTTATTTCTGCACTGTGTAAATTATGCCTCTCGTAAAACTCCAACGTGACCAAAATAAAAACTTCCTCAGGCATGGTGGGCCCTGGCAGGTCTTTCTGGAATTCCTAATGCACACGTGCTCTATTCCCTGTGGGTAAAGGAGGTCTATGGAGGAGATTACAACCTTTACCTTTGCCCCCATGCCTTCATAACGAGGCTTTGGTCCTTCATCTCCTCCTTTCTAACTCTGTTTGCCAACCTGTGCTGTGTGGAATGGGATTGCTCACTCAGTGCAGGACTTCCAAAGACCTAGGAAGACCCAGTCAGATCTTAGGTCCCTAAAGGGGGAGGCAGGTGTGCAAACTAAACTCCAATATTCCTCGGAACAGGGCTAGGAAGGCCTCTGAAATGAACTGTAAACCTAAGTGCTAAAACTTTAATTGAAATGAGGCATTCATTAGGTTCCTGAAGAAAAGAAGAACCTTAAATCCTTGTCATTTCCTTGAAACATACCTTCAGACTGATGTCATCTGCAGTCAAGCCACGCTTCTGTGCGATTTTTATCACTTCTTTCTCAATGCCTTCTTGATGGGTGCCCTTCACATCGATATAGTGGCAGCTGGCACTGGCAAAGTGGCAGGAAATGGCCTGTGTGGAAGGGATACATTGATACTGGAGAAATATCCATTACTAGCAACCAAGCATGGGTCCTCCTGCTGGAAACTCTTTTTCACCCAGGATCTGATTCTTACATTAGAAGCCTGGCCTGTGGAATCCTAAATCCCCTTGTAGCTTGGTCCCACCTTTGCCCCCAACCCTAGCTAAAACTTAATTGAAAAATTGCAAAGATTTTTTTTTAACTTGCTGTACTATTTATTTTATTTTATTTTATTTTAATT
>NW_004524900.1:163669-190293 GCF_000260255.1 Octodon degus
TGTGGCCAGCTCAGCCTACCAGGGGGCAGGGCTGGCTGGCATGTGGTGCTGGGGATTGAACCATGGTCCCTGTGCTTTGCTAAGCCTGCTCCAAGTAGGTGCTTTAGACCACTGAGCCATCTCACCAGCCCCTGTACTATTTATTTTAAAGATCTATATATGACACAGAAAATAACCCCTTAAACAAGGATCTTTAATGTTTTAAGCATTACTTTTCCTAATGAGTAGCTACCCTTAAACCCTACAAAAGAAGGCATCTTACTATCATTAGAAAAATGTTAAAAACTGCAGTCAGAATATTAAAACTCACAACATTCCCTGTGAGCACACAGATATGCTCTGCTTTCATAGCTCTGAGGGCTATGAAAATGCAGGGTCTTATGTTATCTTTTATTAAAAATGTTAGCATTGTGCATAGCATGGATTTTTACATGCATTCTGATTTATTGAAGCAGTATGTAACTGGATTGTTGATTGTTTTGGGATGCTCCTTCTTTTTTGTCCTGAGGAAAAGCCTTAGCCTAAGGCCTGCTCTCCTGAGCTCTGGGCAAAAAAGAAGCCTAGGGGAGATTGCAGGGATCTTGGGATCCAGGAGACAAACTGGAAAGCCCCAAACTCTCTCTAGCATCAGAGTTGCTGAATTTGACAGCAGTAAGAAATCAGGGAATTGATGAGGAATGTTTTCAATTTTTCAATGGAAGCAATGAAATCATTGAATTATTACTTTTTTCTACAGGGTCTTACTACATAGATAGGACTCATAGTGATTCTCCTGTTCTTAGCTTCCCAAGCACTGGGATTACAGATGCGCACCATGCCCAGTCTCAATCACTGTCTCAGTGTGCCCTGGGGGCGGGGCCAGCACAGCATGCCAGGGATCAAACCCTGGTCCCTGTGTCTGCCTAAGCAGGTGCTTTAGTCTGCTGAGTTATCTGGCTGGCCCAAAATCATTGAATTTAAAATACTCTAAAACTGAGGGTGAGAAACTCATGGCTGCCTGTTAACTCTGACTTCTGAGCAGCTAATTCTGAAGATCAATATTATTTTTTTTTCTAATAGTAAAGATGTGGCAAACTTCCCTCTGCTATGCTTGTGAGCTCCAATGGAAGCTAGTATTCCACAGCACTTTCTCCATCAGTTATGACTCCAGGTTGAGAGGGTTAGGGTCCTAAGGTCACCTGGAATCTTGTGGAGGACCACCTGAGCAGCTCTCCTTGAAAGAAGAGCAATTGTCTCCATTTTGACTGAGCCTGACCCTATTTCCTTGTATTGTTATGTACAGAGCCGGCTAGGACTTCTGTTTATCCTTCAGTTGGTCTTAAGCAATGTGTATTGGTCTAGCTGAGGTGCTGCTGATAGCCTTTGAAGGTGGCGTGCATGTTTCCCTGGTAACCTACACCTGCTGCTCTTTAATGTGAGCCAAGTCCAGACAGGATGGTAGAGCCAATGCTCCATAGCACCAGCTGGGATTGAGCCTTCAGACAGAGGCTATGACTTCCTGGGGCTTGAAAGACTACACCAAAGCTGAAGCACCAGACTTACCAAAACATTAGATACTATATAGTGCAGATTACTCTCTCTGCAGATCCTCTCTGCATATCGCAGAGGTAAATTTTTAGGCCACCCACCTAGCTCAGCTCATAGTAGTCTCTTTTCCACAGTTCTCAGTTAATCCTCAAGCCACTCCCCCACTGAATAAAACTGGGTGAGGCCCTGGGTCATGCACTTGGTTCCAGAAAGTCATCTTCATGGCTGGACTTAGAGCCTCTTGACTCCCCGATGATTGAAGATATAATTTAGTGTTTTTATTTTCTCCATGGGTTGCATTGTAAGTGGTAGATTAGAACCAATTTGATGGGATTCCAATAACATAACTTTGGAATTACAAATATTGGCTTCTTGGACTGAGATGAGGACCTGGAAGTGTCTCCTACAGAATCTTACCGATAAGATAAAAACCAAAAGTATAAGGAAGGCAACAAATTTCCAGGCAAAGAATCTGGATGTAAAATTTGGTTTCTGAAATGTTATAAATTTTTGATGTGTTCACTTAGCAAGACCATGTCTCAAAATTTAAAAAGGGTGGTGCTTCAATTTCCAGGTGAAAGAAAGACAGAGAGGGAGAGGGAGAAGGGAAGGAGGGGGGAGGCAGAGAGAAGGGAGAGAGACGGACAAACAGAGATGGGGGAATGAAGCATATATCTCATGGTCTTCCATAGTAATGATATTTTTATTATTGTCATTTAACTATGCATAAATGTGAAGCTCATAATAAATTGACAACTCATGCTTATGGTTCTTTTAGGACTGTAAAACCAAAACATGTTTTCAAGTTAATTCAAACAAAATTTAAAGTCAATAAAAATTCAAATTAACAGGACTAAAAAGAAAAGAAATAAATCTTTTACACGTTAAAAAAAAAAATCCTGAGTTTACACACCTATAATATTCAATAACGGAACTTAGAAAAAATGGGGTATACCGATGAATGTCCATTTTGTATCTGTGTATTCAAAGAGGTTGGGATAGATATATAGTTGCATTCTCTTAATGAATAGAATGATTTGTTCTAATGGTGTTTGTAAATGGGATCACAAGTCCGCATCTTGTACAGCGATTAACCACTAAGAAGAATATATGCAGTGTATTATTTGTTGAAACTGTCCTTCCGATATGATTTGAAACTGTCTCATTGCTATCTGTTTGTCAATAAAACTTTGAAAAAAAAAATCCTAAGACTTTTGTTTCTAACCTGCTCATCTTTGAAAACTGTGGCCATGTGAATACATACTTTCCTGAATCCTTGAGTTCTGTTCCTCCCAGATCCATGGATGAGCAAAGGATGAAAGAAAACAGTGTCTCCCTTCTCCATTATGAGGTGCACACGGCTACTGTCCTCTTTATAGTCCTGGATCCCGTGGAACATTATGTTGACTCCACCCTGAGCACATAAGAGAAGCCAAATCTACATGTGAGAACCATCATAATCAACACTTGGACCATGACTCAGCAGGGAAAGCTCCTGAGAGAAAATTCCACAGGAGACGCTTATAGTTTATCCCTATATAACCAACAGGGATTTCAGGAGCTTTCAGCTTTAAACTTAAAATGCTGAGAATCTTCTCTCCAATTCTCTGTGCTGGATTCATCAACAAACACCGGGCCAGACCATGAGAATCCTTCTCTGGAAGAACTGACTCAGTCTCACTATCATGGATGCAAATGCATTCGACTCCTCCCAGTTGCAACGCCTGAATGGCAGAGCGTGGCATGAGCACGACTCAGCAATGGAAAGGAAGTAGCTATTAAGGCTGGTGAACCACAAAGAGCTATACTAAGCAAAAACAAGCCCCACCCCTATGAGCAATCATGTGATACATCTATGTAACCTTTTAGAAAATACAAACTGATCTATAGGAACAGAAAGTAACTCAGCAGTTGCCTGGGGTAGGTGGGGAGGTATCCTCTGGATTGTAATGTGTGCAGTGATATATGCATGTGCCGAAATGATCAAACTGTACACTCAAAATATGCAGGTTCTATATGACAATATACCTCAATAAACTTAAAAAGCAAATAACAGCTCTTCCAGATTCCTAAAATAAAGAAGGCTTTCAGCTGGGCTTGGTAGCACATGCCTGTAATTCTGGTACCCAGAGGGAGGCTGAGGCAGGAGAATTTGAAGTTTGAGCCTAACATGGGCAACTTAATGAATGACTTAGCTAGATCAGGTCTTAAAATGAAAGAAAAAACATAGAAGAGAGGGAGAGAGAAGGGTGAAGTGGAAGAAGTAAAAAGAAGTAAGACGTGTTCTATATGCATATCAACTCCTTGTGATGAATGTAATCATCATGTACTAAATACATGTGATAATAAAAATAAAATTTAAAAAGGCTGGTGCTGTAGCTGAGTGTGGAGGCCATGGGATTGGTCTCCAGCCACAAATAGACTGGATATTCACTGTTGTTAAATAGTCCTAATGTACCTTTTTAGACCCTCCTCTGCTCCTGCCCCAAGTGCACCCCATCCATGTGGACTGTGAGCTCCCTGGGTTCTTCCCAGGCCTTGGCCAGTTTTGTGTTTGCCTTCGACCTCTCTGCTATAGGCAATTCTACCCTGTCCTTCAAGGTTCAGCTCAAGCACCAGCCTCTGCTGGTCTTCACTTTGCTTCACCCTGAGAACCATCAATTAGTAAGACTTGGCACCTGCCCCTCAAGTGGAGTCAAAGTGTTTACATCTGACCGCTGCAATGAGGCCTTAAGATCTCAGATTTTATGCCTGCCCAAGCTCCCCCTCATTAGCTGGCTTTAAAACTTATGTCAAAAAAACACACTTCTGAGTATTTCACCTGCCAGCTTGGAGCTTTCCTTCATCTGAATTGTAAATCTCAGAACAGTGCTTTGCTAAGAAAGGAAATGTCTCATCTTTATGGATAACACAGTGACAGATTCTGATCACGATGCAGTGGCTAGGCAGACCTACCTCCCACTGTGGGTAGCCATGTGGCTTCAGGGAGCTTTTGTGGGTACCTGGAAGCACAACCAGACAACCGTTGTTCCGGTCAATGTGCTCCATGGCGGTCCAAGCAGCAACGATGTGATTGCTGGGCCGAAAAGGGAAATAGTGCAGATCCTGGTGCAAGGGGTGACGCGACGTCTTCTTGCCTGAAACAGAACTTATTATCAAAAGATGCTTCAGCAGGGGTGGTGATGCATGCCTGTCGTATTAGCATTCCATTGCAAGTTCGGGGCCAGCCTGGGCTACATAGTAAGTGCAAGGCCAGCTGAACTATAGAGTGAGAATTAGTCTCAAAAAAAAGGGAGGAAGGAAGGTACGAGGAAGTGTGTGTGTGTGTGTGTGAGAGAGAGAGAGAGAGAGAGAGAGAGAGAGAGGAGAGAGAGACAGAGACAGAGAGACAGAGACAGAGGTGAAAAGTAGAACACGAGACCTTTCTCTGCAAAAACCAAACAAATGAAACCAAGCCACAGAGAAGCAGTCCTAGGAAATGAGCCATAAACTGAAATATCAAATCAGCATGAGGCTCCCAGTCCTATTCTTCCTTCTGGGTCCCCAGAAGCTGGGCCCCAGAACGGCCTGCACCTCAGGCAGACATCAGCTTCTCCACTGTACTTCATCTCCCTGTCACACTGGAATCACCAAAGCAGCAGCAAAGTATATTTTAAAAGTTGAATTAATTAAATTGAGGAGATTGGTACAGGACCACATTTAAGGTTCTCTTCTAAGTCACTGGTGCTGAAAACAGTTCCCTAAGAGTTCTTTCCTCAAAAAGTGATGGGTATCATGGTTACAATGAGTGTCCAGCCAAAGCCAATGACCACAAGGGTTCTGGTCACCAGACCTCGCTGGGCAAGACACATGTGGAAGAAGATGTGATGACACAGGCCTTCAGTCTGACCACAGAAATCCCTTCTGTCAAAAGGCAAAGTAGAAAAGGACAAGGCCTCTCATGACTGATTTCTGCTGTTGGTTCAAAAGGTTCTTGTGGGGTCCATAGCCACCTCAGTAGACTCTCTGGGGACAATTATTAAAATGCAGACACCTGAATGTTGCTTACTTCTGCATCATCTCTTTACAAGTGAGGTTTTAGGAACACTTTAGTAAGCACAAGACATTCTAAGCACTTGAATGTGTGATTTACAGTAGCAGCTTTGTGTTATTTCCTGAACACAGAATCCATGCTATCATGGCTAAGAATGGCCAGTGAGGCACAGAAGTACTGAATGATATGTGAATGATACATGGAGAGTTATGCTTGCAGCACTGCACTTATGTGCAGTCTCCTGAAAATCTTACAATAAACTGAGAGTCAACATCCAAAATCACTATTATAGTAGCTATTTTAAGAGTTAAATACAATTTCAAACATTCACTCATTCAAAGTGTGACAGTTACATACATGACAAGGCTAACAAGATCAACTTTACATTTGCTAACTAAACAGTGTTTTTTCCTTGCTTTTCCCTAAGAAAAAAAAGTCCTTTACCAGTATCTGGAGGTTTATTTATCAGCATTGTGTGCATGGCCATAATATTAGGTCCAGTAAAGCACTCCACGTATTTCAGAATCTAAAAGAAAGGAAGAAAATCAACTTCATGGGAAATCAGAAGTAGAGACACTGATAATAAAAGCTGTCTGAGATCTGCTGTAAGTGGGAAAAAGAAGACAATTGATAATATACTCCCATGTGGCATACCCAGGAACGCTGATGGTATATGGAAAAGCTTGCACATGCCTTGCACAATTCCAGGTGAATACACAAAAAGTTTCATGGAAAGTGAGGTTTGGGGCAAGGATCTTCTCAAGTTAGGTCCTTCTGTGTTGCCAGTATGTTTGCATAAAAATACATTACTTGTAAAGAATAATTTTTAACAAATAATTCAATTTAAATTGAAAAGCAAACCCATACCTCTATTGTCCAGAGCAATAAAACAAAACAAACAAAAAATGAATTCAAAAGTACAGCCTCATAATTTCACTCCTGTGGATACTCCTGCATTGAAGAGTTCAGAAGAGCTCAGTCTTTAACCCAGAATTCCTGTATTTCTCAAAGGAAGAAATAATCAGCACACTCTTACAGCAGGGTTTCTCAGTCCTGGCTCTACTGGTATTTGGTGGAATAATTTTTTTTTCTTTTTTTGGTGGAACTGGGGATTGAACTCAGGGCCTTGTGCTTGCCAGGCAAGTGCTTATTCTACTAAGCCATCTCCCCGGCCCCTGGGTGGGATAATTTTGGGGCACAGGGCTCTTCTGTGTGTTTGATGCTTGGGGCCTATCAGTAGCAGCTGTGGCACCTACCCATTAGAAGCCACACCTCCCCACTGGTGTGACAACAGAAATGTCTTCAGCATTGCCAATACTCACTGTGGGCCTAAATCACCTCCAGCTGAGAACCACCATGCTAGCTTCGAATATGGAAAGAGGTGAGATCAAATAAAAAGCAGATTAGGGGGGAGACATGCTGATGGAAACACATGTAGGCAGAGTTCTTACCTGGGGGAGAGTGCAGTACCTAAAGAGCTCTTCATCTTCTTGGAAATCCTGGACTTTTGAAATCATTTTCTCATTTGCAGTAAATTCTGACTTCAAAATGTTCACATCTCTCATTATCGTTATTCCTGGTGGCTTTACCTCCTTTCTACAGATTTTTTCAAACTCATCCCTGGAAAATTAAATTTATAGCATCAGTACCACTGGCTCTGAGCAGCAAACTTGCCTGGTCCTACAGACAGATTGGCTAGGAGTCAGCCTGCAGGCCTGGCACAATAATTTTTTTTTTTTTCTTCAGAACCAGGGATTGAACTCAGGCCCTTGTGCTTGCCAGGCAATCACTTATTCTACTGAGCCATCTCCCCAGCCCTGGCACAATAATTCTGGTGGAAGATAGAGAGAAGGGCCAGATGAGAAGTCCTATCCTCCAGCCGAAATTAAAATATTCTTTCTCTCCATGGTGCCCAAACTCTTCAGCTCTGGAGATTGGTTCTGTGGAAAGAGTTTATTTCACTAAGCAGGGAGGAGGACTGGGACTCAAATGAGCCCGCAACTGAATCCCTTGCATGCACATTCACAGCAGGGTTCACAGTGCTATGATCTGACAGGAGGGCAGACAGGCAGGCTGTACTGTGATGTGGGCACACTGTGGGGACACTGCTTGATTATCCCTTGTCTGAAATGCTTGGGAACAGAGGTGTTTCCAGCATCTTAATTTTTATAAAATTTTGGAATAATGAGACATCCTAGAGACAGGACACAAATCTAAACACAAGATTCATGTATGTTTCCCATGCACCTTACACACATAGCCTGAAGGTGACTTTATGCCAAGCTGCTGCATGAAGTCAGGTGTGGATTTACTGCCTGTGGCACTGAGGTGGTCAAAATGTTTTGGATTTTGGAGCACTTTAGATTTTGGACTTTTGGATTAGGGAAGCTCAGAGCAAATACTTCTGTGGCACCTGTCCTGTGCAGGCCTGTGCAAAGTGCTGTCCATATATTTTACCTCATTTTGTACTAGCAACATCACTACTTTACTCTGCCCACTTTGCAGATGGGGGCACAGTGCATGGAAAGCTAACATGACACCCGGGGCATATCATGTCTGGCAGTGAGCTGAGGTTAAGGCCACAGCCTAGCATGTTATGCCTTCTCCAAACATTGCCTAACAAACCGCACCATTAAAACAATATTGTTGGGGGGCTGGTGAGATGGCTCAGTGGTCTAAAGCACCTACTTAGAACAAGCTTAGCAAAGCCCAGGGACCACGGTTCAATCCTCCAGCACCACATGCCAGCCAGCCCGCCCCCTCGTGGGCTGAGCTGGCCACACACACACAAATAAATAAATAAAATTAAAAAAAAAATAAAACAATATTGTTGGGAGGCTGAAAACAGGATTGCTACAAGCTTGATCTACATGGTAAGACTCTGTAGACTCTGTACTAAATACATATATATATATATATATATATATAGTATCCATCTCTCTCTCTCTCTCCTGGTATCACGTGTTGCGCTGGCCCTGCCCCTGGGTGTGCTGTGTTGGCCACCAAGACCCAGTGTGGTGGTGCACACCTGTAATACCAGCGCTGGTGAGGCTGAGAACAGGAGGATTACTACGAGTCCAAGCTGTGTGGTGGTACCCTGTATCAAATACATTTAAAAAAAATTGGAACTCTGGCGTGGTGCTGCATGCCTATAATCCCAATTCTAAGGAGGCTGATGCAAGAGGATCACTCTAAGCTTAAGGCCAGCTTGGGGTGGGTATACAGTGAGTTCAAGGTCAGCCTAAACTACCTAGTGAGACCCTGTCTCAAAAAGCTAGAAAAAATTTAGAACATAAAGAAGCTAATCTAATTTAAACCTATTTTATACATATATACCTATTTTTGTAAAATAAATAATTTTACTGTACCGAAACCGCTGAATATCAGCATCAGATACCAGATTTTTGATGACAAGAAACCCATTATCTTCATAAAATTTTCTCTGTTCAAAAGTTAGGACATCATTATCCAAAGTATACCTATAGGACAGAAAATATGCCCAAATAAATACCAAATTTTAAATGACAATCTAACAGCATGTACCAAAAACCTAAGAAATATTTATACTTTTTAACCTAATATTTCTATTTCTCCTTCTTTCTTTCTTTCTTTCTTTCTTTCTTTCTTTCTTTCTTTCTTTCTTTCCTTCCTTCCTTCCTTCCTTCCTTCTTTCTTTCTTTTTTTTTTTTTTGCAGTACCAGGGATCAAACTCAGGACCTTGCACTTGCCAGGCAAGCATTTATTCCACTGAGCTATCTCTCCAGCCCCATCATTTCTATTTCTAAGACTTTCATAATATGAAATAGGGCTCGCCAGATAGCTCAGCAGACTAAAGCTCCTGCTTAGGCAGAGTGCAGGGACTGGGGTTCCATTCCTGGCACCACACACCATGCTGGCCCTGTCCCTGAGGCTCTCTGAGAAAGTGATTGAGACTGGGCATGATGGTGTGTGCCTGTAATCCCAGCGCTTGGGAGGCGGAAAACAGGAGGATCCCTACAAGTCCAATCTGTGTAGTGAGACTCTGTAGATCCAGTATTAACTACATGAAATAAATAAATAAATAAAAATAATCAAAAAATCTTTAAAGTGTTACAACATTAACTGTGGTCACTCAAGATCGGCATAAATAAAGGAAATTAATGATATATCCATTTAATAACACATATGACTTAGGCACTAAAAATAAGGTCACATAAAGGCATAGACAATACTTTTTGTAGTAAAATATGATCACAACAACATAAAACAAGGCACTGTGTGTAAAATAGAAACTGCAAAGAAATATACCCCCACCAAATTTTAAAAGTAGTAATTGCTTTTCAGTAATATAATTATGGATGAATTTTAAAATTTTCTTCTACTTCTCTGATTTTTATTTTTTAAACAGTAGATATATATAGTTTTTCAGATGGAAAACCAATTCAACATACTTTACATTTTTAACTGTCTAGTCAATATAGTTTCAGAAGTAACCTAAATAACAAACTCTGGGCAGAATAACAAAATCTAAGGCAAGCACAGGGCATAGCTACAAACTCAAGTCACTTAACACATTCCTTAAGATTGGAATAGTGGCTCTATGAAAATATTTATGAAGTTCAAGATCTTCCCCTAATAAACCTGTTGGGCATGTGATCCCAACAATCTGGGAGGCTAAGGCATGAAGACTGCTTGATAACCAACCTGCGCAATACAGCAAGTCCCCATTTCAAAAATTATATAGGTATATATTGTATGTCATGTAATATATAACATATACATACATATTTGTCAACATGTTAGCTAATACGTCCATATAACCACAACTTAAATATGATACATCATGCTTGAATTTTCAAATGTTAGATTATATATTTTCTAGTATTTTTTCTGAATTTTTAGAATTGATGTAAAAAGTTAAAGTCGGGGTCTTGCAAATTCTGCACTCAGGAAGCTGAGGCAGGATAATTTGAGTACGAGACCAGCCTAGGGTATATAGGAAACTGAAGGCAGCCTCACTACACATAGTGAGACACTGTCTCAAAACAAAACAAAGCCAGGAAAAAGAGGATTACTGAACTGTGGTCAGGCTGTGCTCCATTGCGCTGTTACCACTGGGAAATATTGATATTCATAGCATAGATAAAAATGGAAAATTGGATGTACAGTACTTACTGGAATTGCTGAGGATGGACACTGGGCAGAGAAACAGTCCTTGATGTGGGCTGAGCCACCTGAGTTGTGAATTAAGGCAAACAGAATATTTTGGAGCCTTTCTTTCTAGAAAGAGCTGCGCGCCTGGCCATGTCTCTAGGAAAGTTGTCTTCTTCAGTGGATGCCTAGCACTCTAAGTCCGCGCATAATGCGTGGCTCTATAAAGCCCCTGTGCCTGTATCTCTTCTAATATTAGGGCCTGAGGAGATGACAGGAGAGTAAGGATGTGGAGCTGGAGGGGCAGGGACCAGCCTGCTGCATCTTCCTGGGGGAGATGGCTTAGTCAGGACTCAGCCTCCAACAATGCTCCAACCTGTCCAGCCACACTGAGTCCCTCCCTCTGGGAAGCTAAGGCAGGAGGACCACCTGTGCTGCCCAGCCTAGGGAATTTAGCAACTCGTGAGACTCTGTCTCAAATAACATTTTCTTATTAGTTCATGTTTGCAATTTATGCAACTTATAGTTACCATAATAGTCTTTAAAATGGACTGGGTGTGTACTCAGTGTGAAGACCCTGTATTCAGTCTCCAGTGCAGTAAGATAGATAGATGTGAAAAATTTTAAAATACCAGCCAAAAATCCAACTTTTGAAATAAGGAGAGAAATGTAGGCTATTTACAAAAGGTATTTAATTTAGTGGTACTTCAGTTCAAAATTTTTTTTAATATAAAATTAATGAAGGTGAAATTTTTTTCATAATTTTATTGAGAAACAAATAGCAATGAGACAATTTCAAATCAAATTGGTAGGACACTTTCAATAATTAACACATTGCATACATTTTTCCTAGTGGTTAATTGCTGTACAAGATGCAGACATGATATCCTATTTACAAACACCATTAGAACAAATCCCTCTATTCATTAAGAGAATGTAACTATATATCTATCCTAACCACTTTGAATACACAGATACAAAATGAACATTCATCTGTATACCCTTTTTTTGTTAAGTTACGTTATTTGAATATTATAGGTGTGTAAACCCAGGAAAATATTCTAAAAGAGTCCAGTAGCCCATAATAGTATTGGGTCTTCTGCTTCACTGGCAATGTCAGAAATTGTTGACCTGAGTCCCCTACAGCTCAACATAACACCATGGCTTTACTTCTTATATTTCGTTTTTATACTTTTCTGCTGGATGGTTAAGACCAAGGTAAAGCAGGACCTATGCAACAAGCGTTGTAGCTTTTGGGTCTGAGAAGGTCAGGGAAATCCCCTCAGGATTTATCCTGAGATCCTGTACCTCAGATTGTAGAACCTTTGTCAGTGTCAGCCATGTGGATGAGTCACGGCCATTGCTTGGCCAATGTGCTCTCTGTGAAAGCCTGAGAGAATGTTTTCTCTCCATGTGACTCTCCTTAAGCACACTCTACATCATCGATCACTTTCCTCTTTGGCCCCATAATCTCCTTGATCAGAAAATTTGGGACACTACCGAGTTACATGATGTAACAGTACAAGTTCTCATATGTCCTGAGTCTTAATTGACCTTAGAAGGCTAGGGCCAAAAAGTTGGCTTTCCTTGCAGCCCTCCTTTTTCTCTAATTTGGTCTGCAAACTTAGGTTGTTAACCATCCAGAAGACAAGCTTATTGTTATTACCATACAACTCAGGTTGTTAAGTTTAACCTCACTATCTGTCTGAATATCAAACATCTTAGGCATTTCAGTTCAAAATATTAAAAAATGCTTTGGTTGACCATTAGGGGCAATGAGTCTATTAAGTAAGAAATCATTCTAAGAACAGTATGAGGCAAACAGGAATAATTTTAAATATCTGAAAGAACTAAAAATTTCTTTTGTAAAATTTCTTTTCTATCCAGTCACTGCAGGTCATTGTCATAGCATTTGTTTTATTTTTTTTTCCTTGTTTCTGAGTTGCTTTCAAACTATCACTTGTCACAAGCATTTCCCATTTCTGAGAGGGTGTCTTTACGTAATATGGTGATGCTGCCCAGTCCAGATGTCAGACAACCAAGGGCCAGTCATTGGCTCCTCTATGTCCTTGAAGGCAGAAGGTCACTGTCCTGCGCTGTCTCTTCTCAGCACAGGTCACTGTGTGGACATCTAGGCTCCGGCCTTCTGTTAATATTCTCGTCCCCTCTCCACTAGTTTTGTGGCATGGTTCTTTTGTTGTTTTTCTTAGAAAAATTTTAACTGCACTGTTTTTTGTTTTTTTTTTTTTTTTTTGTATCAGAAATTGAACTCAAGGCCTGGGGCTTGCCAGGCAGGCACTGTGTCACTGAGCAATATTCCTGGCCTAGAAAAAACTTTGATGATGTGAAAATGTTTACAATACAAAGTTAGGGAAAAAAAAATGGATGCAAAAACTACACAAAAAAGCATATATATATATATTAAAAGAACACTGTAAAAGTGTGAAAATGATTTGTTCTGTGGAATAATGAATTATATGTACTTATTTTTTCCTTTCTTCTTGTATGCATTTTAACATGTTACAAAAACGATTATTCCAAAATTCACATTGCTTAGAAACAATTAAACTTGGGAGAAAGTGTCACAAAATTTCCAGGAATTTACTTAAGACCAACGGACATATTTACTGCAAACCTTGGCTGGTTCTATCCAATATCACAGCCCTTGCCGCACTGGGCTATTTAACTAAGATTACCTAAAGTTAACAATGTGCTCAGCAGGGGCAGGTGGCTGGCCGCTTTCCTACAGACGAGCTCAGGGACAGAACATGCCCATCACTGCAGAAAGTCTAGGAAACACAGATAAGAACACTGAGGGTTACATCCAGTACTATTATAATCAAGAACCAGCAGGACTAAAAATCCAGTGGAATGTTCGGGTTCTCCTGTGAGAGATCCGGGTCTCCACGATGCTGGGCCGCCGGCCACACAGCGGGCGCAGCAAGCCCAGGCCGGGGGCTGGGCTGCACCTCGGCCCGGAGCAGGTGGGGTCCCGCGCAGACGCGGGCTGCGGCGAGCGCCAGGCCTAGACCTCCGGAGCCCCAGGGGCTCGGGCTGAGCCGGGTGGTGGTGGGAGGGGGGAATCGCGTCCCGCTGGGCAGAGTCAAGCCGCCGGGGACTTCTGGCGGCCGCTCGGCGATCCCACGCTCCCAGCGTGGCCGTGCAGGCTGCGGTCCCCAGGCCGCGGTTCTCCCCCGTTCCACCCCCTACTCCCGCGTAATAACAGCTCTTGGCCTTCGTCCCCTCCGCCCCGCGCCGCCGCTGACCTCGGCGGCGAAAGGACGACGGGACGGCGGTGCAGCCCTGAGGTCCGGGGCCGGACCGCTGAGCAGTGCCGGCGTCCCGGGCCGCGTCCCGGCCGCCCCCCGGCCGCCCCACGCCCAAAGGATACCGGGTTCCCGGCCTCCGGCCGGCCCAGGTGGCCCAGCACCACCCGCAGACGCTCGCCTGCGCGCGTCGGGTACATGGCTGCGGCGGGGCGCGGACCGCCGGGCCTTGGTACTTCTGCGGCCCCTCCCCGTGCCACGAGACCGGCCAGGGAGGAGGAGCTGCCCGCCTCCGAGTCTGCGCCTCCCGGCCGCTCTGTCTCTAGGCGCCACCGAGACGCCCAGGCCAGGAGACGCCCACGCCGCCATTCCTCCAGCACGGGCCTGCGAGCCTGCACCCTGGAGCCTCTAAAACTACAACTCGTTCCAAAGAGACAATTTAGTGCAAGGCCAGCCTCCGATACCAGGGACATCTGGGCTGGTATATTTTTAAGAGAATGAAATAAATCACTCTCAGAAAAGCCTGACCTACAAGACCAGTGTGGTTTAAAATGTCCTAGGCAACTGAACTTTGTGAGATTTCCTGCCACTCAGTACTACAGAGGACGGACCTTGACCTTCTCTCTTTCCAATCATCTTACAGCTTCCTCACCTTAAAGCCACATCGAAAATGTCACCTCTCACAAGTCTGCAGTTTTCTGCTACTGAGACCCCTTTTCTTTCTTTTTTAATCCCCCCTCCCCACAAGCTGGAAGCCACATCTTTGCACTGAGCTGCATTTCCAGATTGTCTGATTTTTAAATTTTGAGACAGAGTCTGAGGTGTTCAGTTACACAGGCTGGATTCAAACTTGTATTCCTTCTGCCCCAGCCTCCCAGAGTGTTGCCTTGTCTTAAAAGATGTCTCTATAACTTGGTAAGGAAGCCGCAGCCCAGCAGAAAGTGGCCAGGGCCTGAAGAGCTCCTTCCTGTTTTTCTCGCATGGAGAGAGCACAAGACCTGCGCTTGGCGTTCACCTGAATCCCTGACACTCTTCACCCGCTGCCCAGGTTCACAGTCCACTGACACAGCCCCACCCGCGGTAACCTTCCTATGCCCCGACCTCAGTGACACCGCCCCCTCAATCTGCGCTGCCCTGTCCTCTGCACCATGCGGGTCCAGGAGGCCGAGTCAGCCTGGGTCCAGACAGGCACCACCCTGCTGCCCTGCTTGGTGGCTGGGGGAGTAGACGCAGCTGTGCAGAAGGCACAGAAGGAAGGCACCAGGAGTGCTCACCTCTGCCAGGTCTGGGCTCCACCCCAGTGCCACAAAATACAAAAATCAAGAGCTGGAGGTCACACTAGCTTTAGAAACAGGAATCTGCATTATTTGGAAATTCTACAAGGCCAACAAGGAAGTGACTTGTCAACAGTTCAGATGGGGATGTTTACACGTGGGTTACACATCTTTATTCAGCAGCTTCGCTGCAGTCCATCTGTGTAGCCGCCTTGGGGCCCCAGCTATTGTACACTCACCACAGTTACTGGCCACTTCATCTACATTTGTATCAAAATACACAGTGGTGGCTACGTGCCAGCATGGACTTTGGCAAAGAGGTGCCCCTGCATAGAAGTCTTGTGGTATTGGACTTAATGTCCACTGGAAGGCAACCCCAACACACACACACACACACACACACACACACACACACACACAGGCAAGCACCTTGACCAAAGTGGAGACATCTTGTACCTTTACTTTTCCCTACAGGGATACCAGCACGGTGGTCATCTCAGCCTCTCGGAGGCTGGGGCAGGAGAATCCCAAGTTTGAGCCCAGCCTATACAACTTAGTGACTTAGTGAAACCTTGAGCAGATGAGGTTATAGATACTCAGCAGGTGCAGGTAAAATGTGGACCTCAAACACCCTCACTGGGTCATGGCCCAAGGGAGCCTGATGGACCCAATAGAAGGGGCCCCCACACTCCCCATCCCTAGCAACCCCAGTGATAGAGAAAGAAGACTTCTCAGTGGAGGGTCAGCCCCTGCAGCTCAGGCTGGCTCTGAGTGTTGTTTCTGCAGGAGATGAAGCCCCCAACAGAGCCCCAGTCATCAGGACAAATGTAGGACAAGTCTCCAGCTCAATGGCAGCTGCAGGTCTCCCGAGAAACCCTCCCTGGCAGTGGGCTTGGGCACAACCTGGCATTTCTCTCCCAGGTGGGGATCCCTGTCAGGCACTTCTCGGTGCTGAGCAATAGTGATAGATGGTCACAGCCACAGTATGGCCACAGTGGACACATGCCAGGCTCAAGGCCACCCACAGGGCCCCAAAGACACAGAGAGGCAAGTGCGGACCCTGCCTTTGGGTGGTAGATAGAGAAACAGAAGTGCAGTCACTGACTGAAGTTGTCCACTGGCTGATGGCTCTGGGTGTCCTTGGGGTACATGTATATATGCATGTGCATGTGTGTGTGTGTGTGTGTGTGTGACTGTGGACTGAACCCAGGGCCTTCACAATGCCAGAGAGCCTGCCAGAAAGTGGGTAGGATGACAAGGACTGGTGGGTGCTCTGCCTCTGTCTCTTGCTTTTGGGTCCTAAACAAGAAGGACCTACAGTGCAGGGTCTCTTCTAGGCCCAAAGTAGCTGTCCTTGTTCTAATCCAGAGGCCTAGTCATTTGAGTCTGCTTGCCCGGGTCTCCCATACTATCCCTTTCTCCACTTCCCTGTTTCCAAGTCAGCTTCCCTGTGAGAAGAAATTCTAGTTTGAAAGGAATATTTTGAGCCAAAAATTGAAATGCATTTGAGATGGAATGGCTACATTTGAACCAAAGAGTGAGTCTCGGATGTTTCTTTGATAATGTTCCTTATCAGGCTGGTAAGATGAGCACTGATGGGAATTTAACAGAGGCCAGAGGCAACAGAAAGGGCTGCTCACCTGCCCAGAGTCCTTAGCCTTGCCTCTACTCTACAAAGAACCAGCCCTAGTATATACAAATACAAAATGGTCCTTCATTTGTATCCCTTTTTTTTGTTTAGTTTTGTCAGAGATGGGTATTCCATTGTCACTTAAATATAGTAGGTGCATGAATTCAGCAAAATAATCCAATATAGTCCATTAGTCCATAATAGATATACAGCTACTTTCTCTGAATTCAGTAGGAAAGATTTGTACTAGTAGTGTTTGGACAGGATATCATGTGTGCATCTTGTACTATGAATAACGAATATGAAGGCAACAATATGCAATGGATTAACTATTGAAACTATCCTACTAATTGGTTTGGAAACTGTCTCATTGCTATTTGTTTCTCAATAAAATTAAAAAAAAAAGAAGAAGAAGAACCAGCCCTATGTGATCGCTGGCTATGTATATGTGAGCCAGCCCAAGGATACCACTCTGACTTCCTACCTCATGAAACCCAGGGTGGAACTGCAAAGAGAAGAGGGCTGGAATATAATGGGAAACTGTATATAACATGTTTCAAAATGACTAAATGAAAAAAGGAGCTCAATCTATTCAGGAAGAATGCAAATATTGGAATAGCTGTATGGTAATTTATTATTAAAACAATACATATAAAATCAATAGCATATAAAAAGTAAATACAAATAATAATAAATATTAACATATTTTGCTTTGTAATCCCCCATCTCCAGTATGGAAAAATTATGGCTTAGCAAATTTTTTGTTTTGTTTTGTTTAAGACAGGTTGACCTCAAACTTACAGCAATTTTCTTGCTTCAGCTTCCTGCATGCTGGGATTATAGGCATGTGCCACTGTGTCCAGCTTGTTTAGTAAAATTTATCAAATGTTTAGAGGAGGAAAAATACCAACTTTATTTTTTATTTATTTTTTTAATTTTAGGACAGGGTGTACAGGGTCTCACTGCGTAGATCGGACTCATAGTGATCCTCCTGTTTACAGCCTCCTAAGTGCTGGGATTACAGGTGCATGCCACCACACCCAGTCTCAATAGCTATTTCAGCGTGCCCCGGGGGTGGGGCTGGCATAGCAGGCCAGGGGATCGAACTATGTCTGCCTAAGTAGGCACTTTAATCCACTGAGCTATTTGGCCGGCCCTAAAATACCAATTTTACATAAAACCTTTGAGAAAGCAGAGAAGGGAGGTTTCTAATTTACCTTAAGAAGACAGCATTGTTTTTTTCTGACCCAAGTTCCTGTTATGTAGTTCAGGCAGCCCTTGAATTCATTGTGTAACCCATGCTGGCCTCACATTCATGGAGACACTTCTGCCTCAGCCTCCCAAGTCCCTGGATGATAAGAATGCACATCCAGGCCTGGCAGGACAGCACATTCTTTTTCTAAAAAAAAATTTACTGACACAGGGTCTCACTATGCAGTTCAGACTCATAATGATCTTTTTTTCCCAGCATCCCCAGCAATGGAGTTACAGGTGTGCACCACCATGCATGGTTCTAGGGTAGCACCTCACACCCCAGGTTCGGGGGCTGGTACAGCATGTGGTACTGGGGATCGAACTCTGGACCTTGCACTTGGCAGGCAGTCACTTATCCTGCTGAGCTATCTCCCCAGTCCAGGACAGTACATTCTTGACAGCAGTTGAAATTTGAGCCACAGTGTTAGACAATTGGTTTTGTTTAAACCACAGTGAACCAAACTTTATGTATGTCAAAACTGCAAAGCAAAGACTGCCTATATCAGAAAAAATAAGGCTAAATTGGTGTCAGTCTGCAGAAATTAGTTTTGTGTTTGCTTCTGCTGAATTACATAGGACCATTACCAACTCAGAACAATTTTTTTATTGTTAGTTTCTTGGATTGGACATCTTAAGACAAGTAGAATTACCTCATTTAACTCTGAATTCAAGTGAGAGCTGACCTGTGATTATTTTTTAAAAATCCAATTAAAAAAAAAAAAAACTCTACTGAAGTCTAAGTTTGATATACAAGGTACATTTTTCCTGTCTTTGGTGCCTTCCTGGCTGTTTTTTTTCCTAATCTAATTTCATCAGTGGTCTAATAGAGGATTTCTTTTAATTTTCACATTTATTAAGTGCAGACTATAGACTAGCTTTTGGGAGCTAACTCAAACGTTAGCTTTACACTTTGCCCTTTATTTTCAATTCATTTGTTTTGTTTCTTACAGAGCTCCTTATCTCATGAACTCATAGGGATGTATGTATAAATAAATTTTAAATGATCACTTACCCAGTATCTATGTATTTTGTTAGTTTTTTGTTTACTGTCCTATATTCTATCATGTAATAAAAATGTCTTGCTTGTGGTTTTTGTACTTATACAAAAACCTAAAGTTCAACTGATAATTCTTTTGTTTTAGTTAAGAAGAAATTTAATGAAAGATGTAAAAGACTTGTACAGAAAATCAAACTTTACTGAAAGAGGGCTGGCCAAATAGCTCAGTGGATTAAAGCACCTGCAAGCAGGCTCAGGGGACCCGGGTTCCATCCCTGTTACTGTTGTGCCAGCCCCACCCCCAGGGGCATGCTGAGATGGCAATTGAGACTGGGCGTGGTGGCGTGCACCTGTAATCTCAGCTTTTGGGAGGCTGTAAACAGGCAGATCACTATCAGAGTCCAATCTTGTAATGAGACCCTGAACACCCTGTAGACCCTTCCCTAAAAATACACACACACACACACACACACACACACACACACACACACACAAAAGAATATATTCTGGGGCCAGCCAGATAGCTCAGTGGATTAAAGTGATTACTTAGGCAGATGTAGGGACCCAGCTTCGATCCCTGGCATGCTGTGCTGGCCCTGCCCCCTGGTGCACTTAAACAGTGATTGAGAATGGGCGTGGTGGCACACATCTGCAATCCCAGCACTTAGGAGTCTGAAAACAGGAGGATCACTATGAGTCAGATCTGTGTAATGAAACACTGTACACCCATACTAAATACATTTTTAAAAAAGAAAGATATATCACGCACAGGTACAAATTCCCTATGCAGAAAGTGATCAACATATAAGACAAATATGTACTACTGAAAATATTTTAAAAAACAAATGTTGGGGCCGGGGAAATTGCTCAGTAGGATAAGTGCTTCCCTGGCAAGCGCAAGGGCCTGAGTTCAATCCCCGGTTCTGCAAAAAAAAAAACAAAAAACCCCAAAACAAAACAAAACCAAACCAAAACAAAAACACACACAAAAAAACCCCCAAATGTGTACAATAAACAAAGAGAAAAAAGAATCAAGCTATGGGAGGAAGGAAAAGGAACAAAGAAAAGGGAATGAAAAAAATTAAGATGTGTTATGCACATGTACCCACTCTCCACAAAGTATATGAACATCTACTGCACACGTGTATTAACAAACTAATATAATAAAAATAAAATACAAAGACTATACACAACAATTATTATCACCACCTCAAAAACCAGTGGTAAGCATTATTGTTTCTTTTTGTTTGTTTGCTTTTTGTTTTTTTAAATGTATTTGGTTGTTACAGGGTCTCATTATGCAGCTTGGACTCATAGTGACCCTCGTTTTCAGCCTCCTCAGCACTGGCATTACAGGCATGTGTCACTATGCCTGACTCTGTAGCAGGCTCAGGCTTCTCTTGGGGCAGGGTTGGTACAGCATGTAGTGCCAGGAATCAAACCACGGTTCCTGCTTTTGCCTAAGTTTGCCTAAGCAGGCACATTAGTCTACTGAGCTATCTCACCAGTCCCGGTAAATATTATTGTAAATGAAAAATGTAAGGTTCAAATTGGACCTAAGTTTCCCAGCTTCCAGCCTGCCTGCCACCCAGTGCTGTCATCAGCAAGCACAGGATATTGTGGAGAAGATAAAAATAGAACGAACAATCTTGTAAATCCTTGGACATCTGGGGACATCTGGAGACACCTGAGAATTTACACTGGACACTTTAGCAACTCTGCCCACTGAGGTACAAGACTTCCAGAGAACTGTGAACCCAGATGTTACCCTCCTGTCATTTTTAATAGGTTTCTTCATTCTGAAAGAAGGTACAGAAAGACTGATATGACTTGTGTCTAGATGTTTGTTCAAAGTCTCATGCAGTCAGGTGGGGCTTTTCAGAGCTCAACCTAGAATGTGTGGTGCTGGAATCAAGAGTGTGTGATTACTAAATCAGTCCACTTATTTGCATGGAATAATTCTGGGCACTGGTGATGGGAAGGGCCATCTTAGGTATGTGTTACCCATGCTAAGGGCTTGTGGCTTGCATAGAATGTAAGGTCCAGAAAAAGCTGCAGTTTGTCACTTGCTTTTTTATTGCCTTCTGCTTGCCCTGAATGATTCTCCTCTGTAATGCTCTCTGCCATTCTGCCTTGAGCTGGAGGAGCCCCAACTATGGACTGAAACCTCTATAAACTGTCAGCTACAGGGGCCAGGGAGATGGCTCAGTGGAATAAGTGCTTCCTTGGCAAGCGCAAGGACCTGAGTTCAATCCCCAGTTCCACAAAAATAAATAAATAATAAATAAAATAAAAATAAATAAATAGTCAGCTACAATAAAGCTTTCCTTCTTTAACTTTGGATTTTGGGTATTTTGTCTCAGCAACAAGAAAAATAACTAAGTAGAGGCTGAGTGAAAGCTTTAGACAGCAAATATATTGCATCTGTTTAAACAGATACTGTGCACTCTTATTTAAAGGAAAAAAATCTATAAATCATGATACTCTCTCTTTTGTTTCAACATAAAATTATTTGAAAGTATTAAAATAAAATTTTAAACTTAGTTAAGATATATAAAGAAAATGTTATGCACTATATGGTAGATAGTTCATTCTGTAAACATACACACAATTCTTATAATTATTAATATTTATTCTAGTACACTAATGTAGAATTTAAGACTAGAGAGTCCATTGGAAAACAGGATTTTATATCAGTATTTTAGGTGCATAAACTCAGCTGGACTTGTGTGTCCAAGATGGCTGAGTACCAAACAAAGCAGAAGCTCTTGTTTTTAAAAATTTTGTAAAGGGGTTGGTCTTCATCATGAATTTTTAGATGGACAGAAGGAGAACTAAAGCAGTGTTATGGTTTGGGACCAGCTGTCATCCCAAATCCTTATGTAGACATGGAGGGGTCTTTTCAGAGAGACTGGCTCTAGAGTGTGTGGTGCTGTGACTAATGGTGATTAAGGACGGTGACTGCTGGATTGTCCACTGATTGGGTTGATAACACCTAATCTCAGCTGGGTAAAGGAACAGGGGCAGAAAGAGGCTTCTCTTCTCAGTTGTTGGTTTGCTAGTTTCTGCCTTCCATAACTGTTGTCTCTCAAGCCACCCTACCCTATTGGAGCCAGTCAATAATGGACTGAAACCTCTACAAACAGAAAGCTAAATAAACCTTTCCTTTAACTTTGAGTGGTAGTTATATTGTTGCAGCAATGAGAAAAGTAACTAAGACAAACACTTTGTGACAGTTTTGTATCTTGGTGGCATTGCTCTGGCATAAAAAGATGTTATAAGAACAGGAGGTTATAAAATTTTACTTACAGGGACAAAAGTTAGTACTTTTACCTGTAATAGAACAAAGAACAGCTGTAGGGAGAGCAAAGTTTTGTGAAATTGGCTTTATTTTTTTAAGTCCTTCCATACTAATATAACACATTAACATACTATTAATTATGAGTTGTAACCCAAAAACCAAGTGAAGAAGAAATGTACTGATATGTGAATGGCTTAAAAGTACTCAAATATATACATGCTGGTAGTTGGTATCAGAGACAGCCATGAAAGGATTAAATTGTGACCATGAAGGGACCTCTGGCTATGTTGGCAAAGCTCATATTTACAGTGCTCTGAAGTCAAGATGACACCAGAGGTGAGGCAACCAAGGACAGGAGCTGCTGACACTGCCAATCCTAGAGCAATAAAGCTGCTATCTTTAGAGATCAAACAGTTGTCTTAATTGGCAGAGTTTGCCACTTGGAGAAGCCTGAAATAACTTCCTGGGAGGCCTGCTGTTTAGCTCAGCTGTTTAAGTGCCTGCTCTGGCAAACTCAGTCAGGTGTAGGGGACCACAGCTCCACATGCCTTACCAAACCCAACCTTTAAGGCACTGTGAGCCAGCAAAAGAAAAAAAGCAAGCAAGCAAGCAAGCCTGCCAGCCAGCCAAACAATCCTTCTCAACTTTAATCCTTCTCAGGGCATTAAAGTGCCTGCTTAGGCAGATACGGTGGCTGGGGTTCGATCCCGACATGCCGTGCTGGCCCCACTCCAGAGGTGCACTGAAACTGATTGAGACTGGGCATAGTGGCACATGCCTGTAATCCCAGTTTGTGGGAGCCTGAACATAAGCAGATCACTACAAGTCCTATCTATGTAGACCGTGAGGACCCTATAGACCCTCTCCTAAAATTAAAAAAAAAAAAAAGTAACTTCCCAAGGCCCTACTGCATTCCCAACTTGCCTCAGTATCTCATCCTTTGTTTGAAAATGAGGTAAATATGGTGTGTGCAGTGGGGTTCTTTGTCTTTAGTCCCAGAGTCTTAGTTCCTGTACATTCTGACCTTCACAGACTCCTCCCAAAACCATATATCATCATCTCTCTTCATTAAATCATGTGCTATACACTCACTCAGGAGCTTGTGGACCTGATCAGTCTATACTATTATGGTGTACAGGAAAGAAAGAAGGTGAGCACAAACACAGCAAGAGGACTGGAGGCGCAGCTCAGTGGTACCGTGAGTGCCTTGCATGGCAGAGCCCAGGGCTCACTGACAGCACACAACAAATGCACATGCAGAAGCCAAAACACCAGAATGGAAACAGACAAGCAAATACAAGCTGGTCCTAAACATGCTTAGTGACCCATTGCCTTTTCTACTCCGAGCCCCTTGTTCTATTGTTTCCATAACAATTAGCCTGTGTCTGCAGCTGTCATTTTCTTAGGCTGAATCCTTTTTGTGAAACTTCCAAGGTCCAAAGAACTTTTTTCTTTTTCCTGTCTTGCTGTCTTTTATTCACTGAGCCATTTAGCTGTACTTCTCCAGATATTCTGGAAGCAGCTTTTCAGCATTCTTTGGCCTCTTTCACTATCGAGACCTTCAAGAATCTGATTAGCAGGACAAACATTACATCCTATCATTACAGTTGGTGTTGGGTCCAAAATTGATAACCATCACTTCTTTCTTCCGCTAGTCATTTTGAATTTCTCTGACTTGGGTGTGGCTGGGCTCAGCTGATTGCCTGCTAGCAAGCATATCACAGACTCTCTACAGTGAAAGGTTTGAAGTCCCCAAGGCCATTACACAGGGTTGCTGTCACACATCACACAAGTAATGTCTAACTGAATCAGTTGGGTGCTAATGCACATTGCTCTGCTCTTCCACGTTTACAGAAGCCCCTCTTCTATTGATAAGTAATAATTACCCTTGTCAAAAGAGTGATACATCATCTTGCCCATATTGCCTGGACAAAAAGAGCCCAAGTTTCCAGTTATTATTACAATTTAACAGGAGTTTCCCAAATCCTTTGAGGAAAATGTGCTTCCTTTGTAGACAGAGTTATTTAATATTTTGTAGGTCAGAATTACAGGGACAAGAAGCATGACCTTTCTTGTGCCACTTGAAATATTAGTGATCTCCATAGTTTTGGATTCAATAAATATACTATGACCTGAAGAATAGTGTCACATCTTCACAAACCATTGTCTCTAGCTGAGCTGGTACTTTGGCTGTGATTCTGGCAAATTATTCAGTTGACTAATACATTCAGTCAGCAGCTTTTTGCATAGTGCAGCATGTGATATGCTCTGTGGATCCCACTGCCAGGAGGAATGTCCACAACATTGTTTCCTGTTTCCATGCTCAGATATTCAATGGGCCTCAGAGAGCAACACTAAGTAGGCCCTGAAAGGGAAGCCCATATCAGGTATGTGGTTTTTCATGACTCTGAGAGAATGAACTATGGGCATTTGTGGTCCAATAGGGTTAATTTGTCACCAAATGGTGATATTAGAGGTTCATGATTGACAAGGAGGAGTCAGATCATATAGATAAGCAGGAATCTGCACTGGCCCCTGTATAGCTCCATCTGTGCTGTGATGGCCTCCCTGTTCATTTATTCTCAGGCTGACCATACAGTGTCTTAAGTCAGAGGCTGCTTTATTTCCACACGCTTATTGTCATATGGGCTCATTGTCAGTCTTTTATCTAAAAGAGGGGCATCAGTGTGCTTCATATAGAAAACTTTCCTTTTGTTTTCATACTTCAAGAATTATAAAATACTATATTCATAGTTGTGTGGCTTGATGGCATTCTAAGAGTTTGGAAAACTTTTATATAGGCACAGTATGTCCCATATTTGGGGAAATGGCATCTTGTTTGCATTCAAATGTTCATTTTTCTTTTCAAAAGGGATACAAGGTTTGTGCAATGATACATTGAGATCTACATAAAGTTAGCTTGTCACATTTTCCCCATATTTTATTCTGCTCTGTGCCTCACATGTGAGAATTTTGAAAGATGTATCCATCAGAAAAGCTATTTTTTGTTACATGCATACTCCAGAAATATCTAGTCTATATTAATGACTGAAATGTTTAAGATAAGGATGGGGTGTAGCTTGTGGGAACCCACTGGACTAGTAGGCACAAAGCCCTGGATTCAAAATTCAGACTATATACTAAAAAAAGGAAAAGCAGACCCACTTTTAGGATAAATTTCTTTTAAAAAATAGAATACAAAATAACTCTTTGATCAATGGTAAGAGAAAAAGCTCAGGAAATGATTAGCATGTTATCGCTTACTCTTCCGAGTTTATATAACTATGGAATTCTGAGGGAGCATGAACAAAAAAAATATTATACTGTGAAAAACACCCATGAATAGTCCATTCTGAGGTACACCATTCTGCTCCAGCACCAGCTGTGTAACAGTGGGAATTAGATATTCAATCATTAATATATTCTCTTTGAATCAAAAAGAAGTAAGAACTTTCAGGCTAACACAAACTCTGAGGAGGAAGCTGGAAATCAAACATGATCCGTCTCAGTAGGTCACACCACCAAAGTGGGGATGATCAGTTTGAGCACATCTGCATATTTCAATGGAAAGGGAATTGCCTTTTTCACCCAGTTTACTCTATCTTAGTGAGTGGGAAGATTGTAGCCTGTTTCTGCTTTGATTTTCAAAGGTTTGCTGTGCATTCTTTACACTTTTAAAATACATTTAAAAAAAAGACGTGAAGAACCTATTAATCAAATATACCATGATGTATCAAAATATTAGGAAGTTGGCGACGCTGTTTAAAAATATATATTTCAAAAAATAAGTCGGAACTATTTTAAAAAACATTCCCTGTCCAAAAAGGGATGCTATTTTCCCATTGGATGTATTTTCTCTACAGAGCCACCTGCTAAGTTTCTAGAGGAGTGTCGTGAGGAAATACTGAGGCTCCACAGGCTTCACCACTTCGATGAAAATATCATGTTCCTTGGTTACACGCCTGAAATTCAAGTGGTCTCACATGCCATCTTCGATCATTTTCTCGCCTAACCAGATACGGACAGCCGCTTTGTACCGGTTATAGTCTCCCCAGAGCCGTTCGATGTCGACCATCGGGTTCACGCAGCCCCGCCAATAGACCCCGCGCACGGCTGCGATTCTCTGGCTTTCGGCGTAGACCCCCACGGCCTCCAGGCCTTTCAGGAACTGGATGTAGTCCTCCCAGATCGGGTGGGCCCGAAGCTCCATTC
>NW_004524900.1:191503-200101 GCF_000260255.1 Octodon degus
TGTTCTTGCAACGTTTTGTGAATTTTCTTTTAGATTTTGTAACGCTTTGTGATTTTGTTTCGTTTGGTTGGCTTTTTTTGAAGTAACCATAGTAGAAGCCGGGGACTTCACACTGTGTACACCCCAGACGAGTTTGTTTTGTTTTTCTAATGTTTTGTAATTTTTAGGGTTTTTTTCTTAACGTTTTGTCATGTTGTCCCCAGCCTTCCTCTTCATCGGAGTGCTCTGAGGGCCTTTTGACCCTCTTGCTGGGCAGCCAGGAACAGGTGCTGCTCTCTGTCCGCCTCACGACACTGTCCTCCTCCTCCGTGATCTCGGGCAGCTCGCAGCTTCGCAGAATTTCCATCAGGGCCTCCACCTGGACGATGGGATTGTGGAAGCAGCTAAGAGGGGGCAGGAGGTTCATCAGGTCCTTGGCCGCGGGCGGCACCGGAATCACGCCCTCGGGGACAGGGTGCAAGCCGGGGGGCTCATGTCGCCGGGGCTGCAACGGAATCATCTGCAGGGTGTCTGGTCGAGGGCACTCGTGTTTGCTGGGAATGTCCTCCGCAGCCGCCTCCGCTGCTTCCTACAGGATCCGCAGGGCGGGCTGAGCTCCACCCACGTCTGGCCGGGGGGCTGCAGGCTGAGCATGGGAGATGGCCTGGTAGCCCAGTGCCTTCAGTTCCCCAGCCAAGCAGGGCCATAGGTCCATTTACAACCCAAGGTCTTCATACTTAATACATTCCAAACTAGCGTTTTTTGTTTGTTTTGGTTTGGGGGTTTTTTGGTGTTTTTTATTATCTTGCAATTTTTTTTATTTTGTTAAATTTTGAGAATTTTTTTTTCTTTTTTTTTTTAGGTGCCAAAACTCCCGCTCACGAGCTCTTATTTTCTCTGCCAGGCAGGTGTTTCTACTGCTGAGCTGTCTCCCCTGCTGATGATTTTATGTTTTTGAGAATCGTTTGAGGAATGAGAACTCCAAAACAGTCTGTGCCCTCGGCCATCACTGAAAGAAAGAGTTTGGCAAGACTGCCTTAGCCAGCTGCAAAAAGTGCTTTCTAAGAAGGTGTGAACCAATGGTTAACCATTCTGAGCTATCCAGTTATTCTCATCACACTGGGGATTGGTGGCCGGTTTTTAGCCGGCATGCACAATCCACCTTTGAAGGAGGGACAGAAAGTACTTTCTGGCATGGCTGACCCTGATCTTCCTTTGGCTGAACTCATCCTGCTTGGAACATAGGTCGGTGTCTGGGCCCCAAGTGCCCACAGGTGTTGTTTGCTGCTGTTCCTGGTGCTCCTGCTGTGGTTCCTGCTCTTTCTGCTGTTTTCCTTCACACTTTCCGAAGGAGGCATGGAGATGCATCCAGCTCAGTTCCTCACATCCACTGGACAAACTGACCATGGAAGTAGCTCAGATTCAGTGGAAGCTTCATTAGGACCATGGCCTTGGCCAGCACCAGAAACACTTTCCCTGGCACAGGGTGTGAACCTGGGGGCCTTGATGCTGTGGCATGAACGGAATCATCTGCCGGGTGTCTGGTCAGGGCTATTTGTGTTTGCTGGGTATGTTCTCTGCCACTGGCAGTACCAGTACTCCAGGATGAGCTCCCCCCGCTGCCAGCCTGGGTTTTGCTGGTTAAGTGCAGGAGATTGCCTGGTAGCTCAATGCCTTCAGTTCCCCTGCCGAGCAGGGCCATAAGTCCATGTATTTGTATCTGTCCACCAGCAGAGCTGTCTCTCTGCTTCTTGGACCTTCTGCCAGGACCGTCTACAGTCTCTTCTCCACTTTAAGGATGTCATCTATGTTCCCCCAGCTGACTTTCAAAGGCCACATAACAGGCCCAGATCTCTCCAGACTTGGCAGGTGACAGCCTTCCCAATATCAAGATGTGTTCAAATACAACTTGGGTGTGATTGTCGTCTAGGAAGTTCGAGAGGTATTTGAGGTAGACCAGGACATACTCTGGAATGTCTCTATTTCTTGAATCCTTGCTGAAAGATCTTCAATCTCCCATTTGGTTCTTAATCAGGAAGAACCCTAGGGTTCAAGGTGTTCATGGAGTGTTTCTGTCCCTGGGAGACCCGTTGATAAGTCCTGTTTCTCCTCTTTTGTGTGCCATGCAGCCCTTTTACAGGACCTTGTTGCATGGAAGTGCTGAGCCTGAATTTTCTTCTTTGGCAGCGTTCATCACAAGCTTGAGTTTCTGTCATTTGTAATACATGTTTGCTGTTACCTGTCCTGGTATATCACAATGATAGATTTTTACATTTAGATCTGTACATGTTTTTACATTTATAAAGTGTATGCTGAGGTAAACAATTTGTTTCTCTCAGAGGAATCAACAGATGCTCACTCAAGAATTAGAGGATTCCATTTCTGGGACACATTTTGTCTCCCTTCCAAATAATTGGTGTATGCTATGTATGGTGTTGTCTCTCTTGGTTTCTTGTTCCCTGGTCCACTGATGCCTTGTTTCTTTCACATTTCACTTACACAACTCTTCAGCTGTAAGTAAACCATTTCCTTTGTACCTCATTAGTTTTCTTAGAAAAAATGATTTTATAAAATATTCTCCATGATATTTGATCTTGGTTTAAAATAAATAGCTAGTTTTTGTGTGTGTGTGTGTGTGTCTCTTGAACCACAAGTAGTTTTCAGTTTTTATCCTCTTTGGTTTCTTGAGGTTTAGAATAGTTCACTAGTAGTTTTCTCACTTTCCAGATGCAATCTGAAATTTTCAAAGAACAAATCAGATACTGCCTGAAGCAGAATTGGCAATCCACATAGTTAGCCTATAGCTTGATCAGTTTGCTTACTCTGACAAGTGTAAGAGAGTTAGTTAATACACAAGCAGATATGTATTGTGGTTTCTCTATTCTGAGGAACAAAGTTGCATTCTGCACTCTGCAAATCAGGTGCCTACTGATTTGTTTAAAGACCAAGCTCCTGTCCAAGGTGGAGAGTCTAAGTTGATTTCCTCACCAAAGAAAATATTCATTCCTAGTGCATTGCTATTGATTTCTGACCTGTAGTCTTCTTGGTTAATGGAAGAAATGAGTAACAGAGCCTGGTTTTTGTATCTTCTTGGATTAGGGAGATCAAATATGTTTACGACACTTCATAGCATGGCCCAAGTCAGGTACACTCATTCCCATGCAGCAAACATTCTAGGAGTTTTTAATCTCTCTCCAACTGGGACACTTGTAATCTGTAGGCTCATTATTGTATAGCCAATGCTTATAGTTTTACAATGGAAAATTCATGCCAGATGGTTATTTAAAAAAATCATGTGGCTCTGAGTGAAATGAGACTATAGACATATAGTCTCTGACATTGTCTCTCTCTTTCTTTCCCCCTCTCTTAGATTCCTTCTCTCTCTTACACAGATGTGCAACACTTACCACTGTATTTGTGTTTAGGTTTCTTATCTATCTATCTATCTATCTATCTATCTATCTATCTATCATCTATCTATCTATATCTATCTATCTATCTATCTATCTATCTCCAAACATTCAGAGTCTTTATTTGTTCTTTCTGGTGTGCATATACAGAAATTGTGCTAAAAAAAATACTGTACACAAATGGTGTTTTCTTTTTAGGCAAGATAATTAAGCAAAATGCATTATATTCATGGTATTATTTTTCTGAATTTGAAAATTGTGTAATTATGAAACAAATATGCTCATAAATGTCTCAGTTTAATGAATTGTTTCCTTTTCCAACTTACATATGTTATTTGAGAAATGTCTTGGCAATTAAGAATGTAAACATTTTAAAAGGAAATGACATTACTGCAATCAAGCTTTTCATTACAAGGTAGAGAGAGGAACACAAAGAATGCCTCCAATTACCCCTGAACCTCTGGAAGTGATGTGGCATCCAGGCTTCCACTGTGAGGAAGAAAATGTCCACACTAACAGCAGAATGTTTTTCAGGAAGTTATACTTCACAAGACTCTTTTTAATTATCTAAACATTTTTTTCCAATGTAGATATTCAAAAGCAATTTCTGTAGCACACATTTGTATTCAGAAATACACACAGTACCATAAACAACACAGAATTGTAGGATAAAGAATGTGCCTCATTCGTACAAATAATAATAAAAATGGCTTTCCAAACGGGACAGGATGATGCAGCAGGTAGGAAACTTACTTTTCATCTTTGTATTCTCTGAACTTGTAGTGTTTTCTTACAATTTCAGTCCTCTCTGGGATCTGTTACCATCAGATTTAGGCAACTGATTTCACAACATGAGCAGCAGTGGTCTGTGGTTTAGTAGTTTGGTCTGTCAAGTTGTTCCTTGTGGGAGAACACAGCCTGTTAGTCAGCCCACTTGGCTTTGGAAGAATGGGTTAGCTTTCAAGCATGTAACCTTCTAATTTAGAGAACTGGATTTGAGAAGTACAAATAAAGTTGAATTCAGGGCATGTTGTTTTGAAATTTACTTCTTAAATATACACAAAAGTTGTAAATTCCATGAGTAATATTTCCTTCTATTCATTACCATGCTCCAGTTTCCCCTGTTGGTGACATCTTATGTCAATAAGGAACATGATATGTGTCAGATAAAATACTAACTTTAGGATGTTGCAATTAATTTGACAAAATTTGGATTTCACCATTTGATTCATTAATGATTATGTTCTGCTATGGGAAACATCTAGGGATCTCTATTGTATTTAGTTGTACCTCCTTATTTGCTTCTGGTCTGTGACAGGTTCTACGTCTCTCATTTAAGACCTTGATTGCCTTGAGAAATGCTGATTAATTATTTTGTAGGCTGTTCCTTAAGTTGAAATGTCTTACATTTCATTTTTGTTGTTGTTGTTTTGTTTTGTATTTTAGGGAAGTGTCTATAGGGTATTCAGGGTCTCACAACTAGATTGGACTCATGGTGATCCACCTGTTTACAGCCTCCCAAGAGCTGGGATTACAGGCACGTGCCACCACACCCAGTCTCAATTACAGTCTCAGTGTGCCCCGGGGGTGGGGCTGGCATGGCAGGCCCAGGAATCAAACCTGGAATCCGCTGAGCTATTTGGCAGGTCCTTTGCATGATTCTTATTATTTGTTGAGTGTTATGGTGTTTCAGCACAGCATTATGAAAGCAGAAAACCTTTTCAGTTTCATCACCCTAAAATTACTCCTTTACATCATTTTAATTTTTTATATGTTATAGAATATAAAAAAACAGTTAAAAATAGGAATAAATACTTAAATATTTTTACACAGAAATTTAGAAATCTAACCATGTACAGTATTGTAGCAAGACAGTCCTCTGACATTTTTTCTTTTTCTTATGTCTTTTTTTCATTTATTACCCTTTATTTAAAGAAAAAAAACCTTTCACTTGAGAGATGGTATGGTAATAATTGGTATGTCATGACAAGAAGTACATATTTAGAAGCTCAGAATGACAGGCATTCCAAATGTAACCCTTCTATTACACATGGCTATCTTCAGTGCAAATGCTTGTTTCACAGGTATCAGCATATATAATTAGTCAGGGTGAGAATCCTATCAATTAACTGCTAGTTTCAAAAACCTGCTGATGTTTCTCAGGACCATTGCCTTACCCATCTTGTGCATATAAATGTATGGCTTTGCCCCTGTCATATTTCCCAGCTTTTCTCCTTGCCCTCTCTTCATTGTTGAATCCTTAAGTTCTCACTTTCCTTTTAATTGTGTTATACATTTCTATTTGTATTTCTTTTTTTGAGTTTTTATAGTAGGGAGACAATATGATATTTACATATGTGGGTCTGGTTTATTTCACTTATAAGTATATTTTCAAGTGGTATCAACTTAAATATGAAGGTTTTGAGTTTATCATTCTTTATAGCTGAGTAATACTCAATTGTATAGAAATACCACATCATTTTCAACCATTCCTCATGTGACAGGTGTCTTGGTTGTTTCCAAGATTTAGCTATTACAAATTGTGCTGCTATAAACATAGGTACACATATATCAGTATGATATGGTGTTTTCTGATCCTCCCGGAAAATTCCCAGTAAGGTGATTGCTGGCTTGAATGGGATTTCCAGTCCTAGTTTTTTAAGGAGTCTCCACACTGATTTCCATAATGGTTGCACCAGTCTACATTCCCACCAGCAGTGGAGAAGTGTTCCCTTCTCCCCACAGCCTCTCTAACATTTGTTGTTGATTGATTTGTTTATGACAGCCATTCTTTCTGGGGTAAGATGGAATCTCAGTGTTATTTTAAATTGCATTTCATGGATGGCTAGTGATATGGAGCATTTTTTATATATTTATATGTTTCTTTAATTTCATGCTCTGAGAAGTGTGTGTTCATCTCAGATGCCCATTTCTGGATTGAGTCTTTAAACTTAGGGGCTCTGACATTTTTTAGTTCTTTATAAATTCTAGAGAGCAGATCTTTGAGTGATTATTAGTTAAGATTTTTTCCAAATTTGTGGGTTGTCTTTTCATTTTGTTGGTAATTTCTCTTGATGTACAAAAACTTCTCAATAAGAGGTGGTCCCAGTTGTTAATTCTTTCAAGTATTACCTGTGTGATTTGATTTTTGTTCATGAACTCTTTGCCTATTCCTATGTCTTCAAGAGTTCCTCCTACTTTCTCTTCCAGGAGATTTAGTGTTTCTGCTTTAATGTTTAGATCTTTAATCCATTTTGACTTTAGCTTACTGCATAGTGATAGACCTGGGTCAAGTTTTAGTTTTTGGCATGTAGAGAGCCAGGTTTTCCAGCACCATTTGTTAAAGAGGCTATCTTTCCTCCAGCAAGCATGTTTGGCCCCTTTGTCAAAGATAAGGTGACTGAGTGTGATCATAGAGGCCTCTGCATCTTCTAATCTATTCCATTGATCCTCAGGTCTATTTTGTTGCCAATACATGCTGACTTTATCACAGTAGCTTTGTAGTATAAACTCAAGTCAGAAATTGTAATTCCTCCTGCCTTGTCTTTGTTGCCCAGGATTGCCTTTGCTATTCTAGGTCTTTTCTGGTTCCAAATAAATTTTAGGAATGATTTTTCTAGGTCTGTGAGGTATGTTGATGGTAGTTTGATATGGATTGCATTAAAACTGTACAACAATTTTGGGAGTATGGCCATCTTCATGACGTTGGTTGTTCCTATCCAGGAGCAGGGAATATCTTTTCATTTTCTAAAATCCTCTACCATTTCTTTTTTCAGAGTACTGTAATTTTCCATGAAAAGATCTTTGACTTCTTTAGTTAGATGAATTCTAAGGTATTTCATTTTCCGTGGTGCTATTATAAAAGGTATTGTTTCTGTAATTTCCCTTTCAGTGCGTTTGTTATCTGTGTAGAGGAATGCTATTGACTTTTGGGTTTTGACTTTGTATCCTGCTATGCTACTGAATTTATGTATCAATTCTAGTAGCTTCTTGGTGGATGTTTTTGGGTCTTCTAAGTAAAGTATCATGTCATCTGCAAATAATGATAATTGAACTTCTTTTAGGTTTCTACTTTAATCTGAATTTAGTTATAATCCCCTCTTGGCTGGGCCCATGCTGTCAATGATCAGGAACCCCATAAGGATCACCAGGCAATAACTACCCACTTACAGCTATTTGAGAAATGACCACAGTACTTAGGAAACACCTTAAAGTCATGACTATACAGAACTCTTCAAGTTGTATGAGTCTCCATTTTGAAATGAATGACATTTGTAGGTCAGTAGGAGCAGAGAGAAACATTCTTTGTGTAGATATCAGAGCCCATGGAGTGAAGAGCAAGGAAATCCATCTTGAGTCTTAGCTCCCAGCTGGGTTTGAGACAAGTCCATATTTTCCTTGAGGCGCCTGTTCATAGCATAGCGGATTCATCTGGAGCTTCGGGGTCCAAACTAGGCTCCAGAGCAGATTGCCAGTGTCCCTTTTTAAACTAGCTAGGTATTCCACAGGGAAACGGGAGGAATCAAGTTAGCTTATGAAATTTTGTTTTATTTTCTGAGACAGGATCTTGCTATGTCATTCAGGCTGGCCTTAAACTCATGGCGATTTCCACTAGTTAGTAAAAATTTAGCAATTGAACAGAATTAAGCAAATTTCCTTACAATTGAGTGAGTGAGACGACCCAGGGCCTGGCAGGATCCTGAACAGACCCAGAGCGCAGGCCCGGGGAGTGAGTGAGACAACCCAGGCCACAGGATCCTGAGCAGGCCCAGCGAGTGAGTGTGATGACCCAGGCCACGGTATCCTGAACAGACCCAGAGCACAGGCCCTGCGAGTGAGTGAGACAACCGGGGGCTGCAGGATCCTGAAGAGACCCAGAGCTCAGGCCTGGCAAGTGAATGAGACGACCGGGGGCCCGGGGATCCTCATTTGACCCAGGCTGCATGCAGGCCCAGCACAGAACTCTTCAGCAGAACTCCCTGCAAAGAGGCCAGAGGCAAGATCCACCCAGCTGATTCAGGAGCAGAACATCTTGCCAGAGAGACACAAAGGGTTCCACTCTAACACCTGCAGCAGAAAGAAGTGGAGCACAGCAGCCAGATCCAAACAACACCCACCTGGAGGAATCCGAATTTCATAGATCCCGACCTGGTGCTAAGGTAATAACTCTATCTAAGCTCTACACCAAAGGTCGGAAGACAGGTATACA
>NW_004524900.1:201606-204557 GCF_000260255.1 Octodon degus
GTTTGTACCTATGTTATTTGCTTATTATTTCTTGCCTATATCTTGTAATATGAGAAACTACTTTGGCAATATCAATACACAATGTACTAGCCATTAAAAAATTTAAAAAAAAGAATAAAAGAAAAAAATTTCCTTAGAATTTAGTATATAGATTTGATTGTGCATCTCTAAAGAAGTAGCAGAGGGGAAACATTAGAGGGGGTTTCTAAATCTTTCTATTCTGACAGTCCCTTTCAGTGGAAATCTCTGCTATTTCAAAGAATGCTGACTCACAAAACCCAGTTTGCAGAATATCCAGCCACATAGCTCACTGAAGTTCAGCTCTCAGCTTAGTGGGACAATACAAGCCTAGAACATTCACATTTGAATACTTTTATGTACCTTCAGTGAATTAAGAGAGAGCAGAGGATACCTTTGTACATCTTAGAGGTACCTCTTTAGGGTACGTGGAAACTTTGTAAGAGTGCACAGACATATTATTTTGCAGTATTAGGGACAGAAGCCAGGGGCTTTAAATTGAGCTCTATCTCAGACCTGTAGCCAGGGGCTTTAAATTGAGCTCTATCTCAGACCTGTTTTCATTTTTTGTTTTGAGATAAGGTCTTAGCAATTTGTTAAGTTACTTATTCTGATCCTAAACTTGCAATCTTCCTGCCTCAGCCTCCCAGAGTGCTGGGATTACAGGTGTGCATCACCAATATCTCACTGCTTTTTTTGTATTTAAATTTTAGGTCTATCACTTCTCTGTGTGTTCTTTCCTAAAATTGGCAGAGAGCCACCTTAGCTGAATGGAGATTCTTCTTTTCCCTCTCCCCTTTTAAATTGCTACTTGATAGATGGAAGACCTACCCTACATCTTCCCAGCATGTACTACCCCAAGGCAGACATATCTGAGGCTAGACAGACAAAATGCTCTTTTCTTTCCAAGACAGTGAATGATTTCTATCGATAGAGTAATAAATCCTTTGGCAATTCAACTGATTCCTAATTTCATACTTGCATGAAAATTGAGGGATTACCTAAATGACTTGTCAGACAATTAGCTCATTAAATAATTTTGATGATAGATTATCACATCAGGAGTTTGAATAATACTGCTATCATAAAATACATTCATTATCATTTATTTAAATAAAGAATTAGTGATTTCAGTAATAGCAACAACAACAGATATAAAATAAGAATAGTGTTGATCAAGAGCTCTATTTTGGTGAAAAGGCTGATGAAGAATGGTCTTTCCAATAAAAGTCTACATTTAACATAAAGATGTTTAAACATAAAGATAGTTAAGTATTACTCATAGTGTTTGTGTTGTTTTGATAAATTGCATGTTAATAGTACTTAAAATGGTAATCTAATTCAGAAATATTTCTTTGATAATCTTGGCTCTCAAGGTCAAATAGAATTTTTAAAGGGAATTTCAACTTAAGCAGATTTTTTACTTGTAGGTAATTACAGATGACCAATAACAACATTAGTTACAAGATATATTCTACTAACATAAAATACATGGAGGAAGGAGTAAATGGAATAATTTTTGGCCTTATTCAAGATGAGGTTGTTTGTGTATATCTACATTAATCATTTAATATCAAATTCCTAGGCTTGGGAGATACCTCAGTGGCATAAGCTCCTGCCTGACAAGCTCAAGGTCCTGAGTTTAATCCCTGATACTGAAAAAAAAAAAAAATCAAAGTGTGTCATTTACACTCTGCAGGTAACCTTATTTTGTTGTAGTGAGAACATTCAAAGTTTATTCCTAGCAGTTTAAAATGCAAATACAGAGACCCAGTCCTAGCCCAGGTCCAGTGAGTGTGTGGGAGAGCTTCCTGCTACCCTGCACCGGTGGGACCAGTCCCAGCACAGGCACAGCGTGGGCCAGGCCCTCTCCCACCCAATTTGGACACCCCCCACCACTCCACGGCACCTCCCCCACCCCACCCGCCAAGTAGGCATTTGGGCCACATTCCGGGAACCCCCAGACCCAGTCCTACCCCAGGTGCGGTGAGTGTGTGGGAGAGCTTCCTGCTACCCTGCGCCAGCAGGACCAGTCCCAGGCCATTCACAGCGTAGGCCAGACCCTCTTCCACCCTCTTGGGACGCCCCCCACCACTCCGCAGCACCTCCCCGACCCCACCTGCAGAGTAGGAATTTCTGCCGCGTTCTGGGAAGCCCCAGACCCAGTCCTAACCCAGACCCAGTGAGTGTGAGAGAGAGAGCTTCCTCTATCCCCTACTCCACCTTGCCCCCTCCAGGCACAGCTCAGGCCTGGCATACATGCCTGGGGTGTAACCTGCAGCTGCAATCCCTACAGAGAGTGTAGAGGATAGATCCACCCAGGTAGTCCAGGAGGAGAACATCTTGCCACAGAGGCACAACAGTTTCACCCTCAAGGGCAGCAGCGGGAAGGAGCTGAGCACAGCAGCCAGATCCAAGTCTGGCACAGGTGGATAAGTCCAAACTTTGTAGAGCTGCACCTGAACTTCAGTATGTGCAAAGGTTATAACTACAACAAAGATCTACAAAAAAGGTCAGAAGACAGTGCTACTCAAAATGAAAAGAAGGAACAAAATGCAACCTCAGAAGCCAAGCCCACCTGTAACAAGTGCAGAGGTCACTAACAAAGAACAAATCGGAAATCACACAGCTGAAAGCAATGAATCAATGGCTTCTGAAATAAAGAAACAGCTGCAGAAATGTATAGAGGACCTCAGATGGGAAATAAAAAAAGAAATCCCTGAATTAATAACATCTACACTAAAGAATCAAATGTAGAAACATACGGAGGAAACCCAGTGCCCACCCAGAACAAGTGCAGAGGACACTAGCTCGGCTCAAATGCATGAATTAATAGCGTTGATAGTAAATAAGCAACAGCAGAAAGATATAGAGGAAATCAGAGCGCAATTCTTTTCTGAAATAAAAAATGAACTCTTCAAACTCATAACATC
>NW_004524900.1:219473-228439 GCF_000260255.1 Octodon degus
TATAGTTCTGGAATCATTAGCTACAGCCATTAGACAAGAGAAAGAAATAAAAGGAATAAGAATAGGCAAAGAAGAAGTTACATTATCTTTATTTGAGGATGACATGATACTTTACTTGAAAGATCCAAAATTCTCGACCAAGAAGCTACTAGAATTAATACAGAAATTCAGTGGCATAGCAGGTTATAAAGTCAATACCCAAAAGTCAATAGCATTCCTCTACTCAGACAACAAACACAGTGAGAGGGAAATTATAGAAACAATACCTTTTACACTAACACTGAGGAAAATGAAATACCTTGAAATTAACCTAACTAAAGAAGTCAAAGATCTTTTCAGTGAAAATTACAGTACTCTTAAAAAAGAGATCCTAGAGGATTTCAGAAAATGGAAAGATATTCCATGCTCCTGGATAGGAAGAACCAAATTTGTGAAGATGGCCATACTCCCGAAATTGATGTACAGATTTAATGCAATCCCTATCAGACTACCAGCGACACTTCTCACAGACATAGAGAATTCATTCCTAAAATTTATCTGGAACTGGAAAAGACCTAGAATATCAAAGGAAATTTTGGGCAATAAAGACAAGGCAGGAGGCATTATAATTCCTGAATTGAAATTATACTACAAGGCTACTGTGATAAAATCAGCATGGTACTGACATCAAAATAGACCTGAGGATCAGTGGAATAGATGAGAAGACACTGAAGTCCCTATGAACACACTCAGCCACCTTATCTTTGACAAAGTTTCCAAACATACTCACTGGAAAAAGATAACCTCTTTAACAAATGTTGCTGGAAAACCTGGCTCTCTACATGCCAATAACTAAAACTTGACCCAGGTCTATCACCATGCACTAAACTAAAGTCAAAATGGATTAAAGATCCAAACATTAAAGCAGAGACACTAAATCTCCTGGAAGAGAAAGTAGGAGGAACTCTTGAAGACATAGGGGTAGGCAAAGACTTCATGGACAGAAATCGAATCGCACGGGAAACAGTTGAAAGAATTAACAACTGGGACCCGCTCTTACTGAGAAGTTTTTTCAAGTCAAAAGAAATTACCAACAAAGTGAAAAGGCAACCCATAATTTGGAAGATATCATGAGAAATAAGTAAGACAAAGGTCTGCCCTCTAGAATTTATAAAGAACTAAAAAACACTAGGGCCCCAAATTTGAAAGACCCAATCCAGAAATGGGCATCAGAGATGAACACACACTTTTTTTTTTCCAGAATGGAATAAAACTTTATTCTTTTGTAATTCCACACATAAACAAGATGCTGGAAAGGTTCTTGCCATCTCTGACAGAAAAGCAGGGCTACTCTGTTTCACGAACGACAGCACAATTAAAGCTAAAATAATATAAAGATAATTTGAAAAATCCCTTTTACTTTACACTCTCAAAATAAAGCAAGAAAGACAAACAACAGTTTCTGCTAGACAGAAAATGTGTTCCTATTTATTTGGGCTTTAGTGCTCAGTGAACCCCACTTTTGTGTGCATAATGTGTGGTTACTTATGTGTAATCTATGCAGTGTAGTAACCCCTAATCTTTTCATCTAGTTCGCCTAACCATTAAGCTACTTAGCCAATTAGAATAATATTATATCACATTGAACGACTTTACATAATTGCTTCTTTGAAATACTAGTAACATTGACACATTTATTTGGCTTGTAGAGGCCTGAAGTATCATAGATAATATAATCTAGCTTTTTTTGTTAAAAGAATATGGCTTTTAATAAATTGATTTTCTGAGTTTCAGAGCAAAAGTCCTTTTTAAAAATTTTTCTTGACACTCATTTGAAGCAGGAAAGATGTCTTTGTAGTTGGCCCAAGACAGGATGGTGTCCAGTATCTTAAAAATTGAAGGATTCCTGTACGGGGCTCTGTGGTCCATTAGTGTGCACTGGTTGCAGTCTCTCCGTCAGCCAGCAGAGGGCGCTTTCAACGCCTCTGCATTGCTTGGACAGCTAATGCAGATGTTGCAGGGACACAGTGGCCTTTGCAACTCAGGCAGAACCCAGTATGCTTCTTTTTGCAACTCACAAGAATATAAAAACATGGACCGTCCAGCAGGACTTCATTTGGAAGCAGAAGCGTGGAGGAAAGGGCATAAATACTGTCCGTGTACAGCACGTTCTCCGGCTTTTCTTCCCATGTCTCTGGTCTCTTCCAGTCCGGAGGTCGAGCTTGCTTGCTCTGGACAGGACCAACACCGCGTTCACGGTGTCGTCAGGTGGGGTTTCATTTCCGCATTTGCTCTTGCCTTCAAGTCTGGGGCAAGCAAACGCTGCCCCTCTTACCTCAGAGTAGAAATTGCTGGAATGCTCTGGCGTAGGTCTGGGCAGCCCGGAAAAGGATTGGATGAACCCCATGTGGTTTTGGCAAACTCACCAGCCTGAGGCTGTGCAGTGGAGAGGAAATATCAATCTATTTTCTAGTAGAAATAACAAGATTAAGACATCTCTCGTGGAGCTACAGTGGCTAACCTTTCTGTAAAAGGGGTGGATTTCTGCGAAAGCATTACTGTTCTAGATACAGACCCTGTGTCTCTTCTGTTACTCTTTTCTACTGGCTCCAGTTTTCTCTGTTCAAAGGACTGGAAAGGGTGTGTGTGTGTGTGTGTGTGTGTGTGTGCTCACACAGCTTTGAAAGTGAAATTGTTTCATCCTCAGTGAGACGTTTACTCACGGTAGGTACATATTCCTTCATAGCGTTGACAGCCTTTGCTTTCTCTGAGTCTCTGCCTAGGGATCTTGTGTTGTCATGTGTCCTAGCGCTGACAAGTCAGGGATGGGGAGTGGGGTCTCCCAGCAGCAGTGCTTTGAGATGGACGTGCGCACAGTGAGTCCTCACCCATAAAGGATCATAAACTTACTGGGTTAAGTCAACCTAATTATCCCTAAGTTGCCTCGGGGTTTGTGTCTGCTCGTGTGTTTTGTTTTTGTTGTAGCTGCACCATGTGTGATTCCTTGTGCCATTTTCTTTTGTCTGTTAGTTTTCTGGATGACCCTGAGCTTCCTCCTCTGCTTCAACACTATTCAGCCTTGGTGGTCTTCCTCATTTTGCCAATGTAGGCTTCAAAGAAGAAATGGCAGAAGAGCACGAAGTAGCTGAGGTACATGAGTGAAGACCAGAAGATGTTCTGAAAATGAGAGTGACAGTGGTCCTGCTGCATCCAGTAGAAGACCAGGTAGTTGATGACACAACCCATCAGCATCTGCATGATCTGGGAGAGGGTGATGAACATGGCGAACTTCCAGGACACACGGAAGCCTGCGGCCCGCAGCGCGTAATAGGAGTACATTACTGCATGCATGCCGTAGTTCATGGTCATGAACCAGCCGACCCCGGCCACCATGTCTTTGTAGGAGTACCAGGAGTACAGGAGCACAGTGATGTGGTGGTACCAGTGCAGGAAAATGAGTTTTTGTTTCCTCAGAATGATGATGATTGTGTCCCCTAGTTCTGGCGCTTTGCTTAGCACAAACACGTAAGCCCAGAATTTGCTGACAGGCCCGTTGTAAAAACTCTGGTCACAGACTGAGTGCTTCAGGCCTTTGGTCATCAGAATTGAACACACACTTTTCAGAGGAAGAAATTAAAGAAGTGAATAAATATATGAAAAAATGCTCCACATCACTAGCCGTTCGTGAAATGCAAATTAAAACCACATTGAGATATCATCTCACCCCAGAAAGAATGGCTATCATAAAGAAATCACCCAACAATAAATGTTGCAGAGGCTGTGGGAAAAAAGGAACCCTTCTCCACTGCTGGTGGGAGTGTAGACTGGTGCAACCATTATGGAAATCAGTATGGAGACTCCTTAGAAAAGTTGGTCTGGAAATCGCCTTTAAACCAGCTATTCCTCTACTGGGAATTTTCCCAGATTATCTGAAAACATCATATCATAGTGATATATGTGTGCCTATGTTTATAGCAGCACAATTTGTGATAGCCAAATCTTGGAAACAACCAAGATGCCCATCACCTGAGGAATGGTTGAGAAAGATGTGGTATTTTTACACCATGGAGTATTATTCAGCTATTAAGAATGATAAACTGCAAGCCTTTATATTGAAGTGGATGCCACTTGAACATATACTCATAAGTGAAATAAACCAGACACAAAAGTGTAAATATCGTATAGTCTCCCTAGTATAAGAACTCCAAAGAGAAATATAAATAGAAAGATATAATACAAGTAAAAGAAAAGCAGGATCTCAAGGACTAACTAATCAAGAGAGGGAAAGGAGAAGAGCTAGGAAACATGACAGTGTCAAGCCATACAGTTATATGTAAAAGATGAGCAAGGCAATGATCCTGAGAATCTTCAGAAGATTTTTTAATCTAGCAGTTAATTGGAAAGATTCTCACCCTGACTAACGATATATACTGATACCTGTGAACTAAGATACTGCACTGCAGATGGTAATTTGTAATAGTAGTTTCATGTTTGGAGTGCCTGTCATTGTGGTATTCTGAATATGGCCTGCTTGTCATGACATGCCAGTTACTGCTAAGATGTCTCTCTGGTAGGTGGATGTTCAAGAAGAAGGGGGTGGTGAACGAAAGCAAGAGACAGGAAAAGGAATATTGTGGGACTGTCCTGCTTCAAGGTTGTATATGGTGAGATTTTTGGACTTATGTGCAAACATGAGAAGCATAGAATTCTTTATCCTATTTTTAAAATATAATCTAATTTTTAAATGTTTTTTATCATATTATGTAGGGACTTAAAGTTCAACATATCAATACTTGATGAAAAATACCTGTTCCTTATTATGCCTAAGATGTTTGATATGCAGACAGATAGTGAGGTTAAGCTTAATAGCCTAAGTTGTTTGATAATAACAATAAGCTTGTCTTCTGGATGGTTAACAACCTAAGTTTGTGGACCAAAATTAGAGAAAAAGGAGGGCTACAAGGAAAGCCAACATTTTGGCCCTAACCTTTTAAGGTCAATTAAGACTCAGGACATATGAGAACTTGTACTGTAATGTCATGTACCTTGGTAGTGTCCCAAATTTTCTGATCAAGATTATGGGGCCAAAGAGGAAAGTAATCGATGATGTAGCGTGTGCCTAAGGAGAGTCACATGGAGAGAAAACACTCTCTCAGGCTTTCACAGAGAGCACATTGGCCAAGCAATGGCTGTGACTCATCCACATGGCTGACACTGACAAAGGTTCTACAATCTGAGATACAAGATCTCAGGATAAATCCTGAGGGGATTTCACTGACCTTATCAGACCCAAAAGCTACAACTCTTGTTGCATAGGTACTGCTTTACCTTGGTCTTAACCGTCCAGTAGAAAAGTATGAAGACGAAATATAGGAAGTAAAGCCATGCTGTTATGTTGAGCTGTGGGGGCCTCAGGTCAACAATTTCTGACATTGCCAGTTAAACAGAAGACCCAATGCTATTATGGGCTATTGGACTCTTTTACAATATTTTGCTGAGTTTACACACCTGTAATATTCAAATAACGGAACTTAACAAAAAAAAGGATATACAGATGAATGTCCATTTTGTGTCTGTGCATTCAAAGTGGTTAGGATAGATATATAGTTACATTCTCTTAATGAATAGAATGATTTGTTCTAAAGGTGTTTGTAAATAGGATCTCAAGTCCACATCTTGTACAGCAATTAACCACTAAGAAGAATGTATGCAGTGTGTTAATTATTGAAACTGTGCTAGCTATTTGATTTGAAACTGTTTCATTGCTATTTGCTTATCAATAAAATTATGGAAAAATTAAACAAAAAATGCAAATACAGTAGTCTTTAACTATTTGCAGTTCCACTTTCCAAGATTTCAGGCTTGAGAAATATGTACCTGTCAATCATATTTTGAAAATATTAAATGGAAAATCCCCAAAATAAACAATTCATGAATTGTTTTTGTTGTTAATATTTAACTGAGGGTAGGGTCTCTCTAAGTTACCCAGGCTGGCCTTGAACTTGGGATTCTCCTGCTCACACTCACATGTAGCTGTGGTTACAGTAATGTGTTGCCACACCAAGACAACTTATTTTAAATTGCACACTATTTAAGTTTTTTCAAATCTCGTAGTGCCTCCACCATCCTGCCTGGGATGTGAATATTCTCCAGAATGTCTTGTTTTACACTACTCTCTCATGTTAGTCACTCCATGGACCTCTCAGTTATCAGATCAACTGTCTTTGGATCCCTGGGGTGGACAGCTAACTGGTGGTCAACCTCTTATACCCAACTGAATTAAAATAGTGTGGTGTTGGGTGGGGAGGCCCACCTCAAGATTGTCACCAGCAGCATAAAAGGCACAATAGAAGAAGCTATCAAAACACTGTTTGGAGAGAACATGTTGACACTGTTGAAAGCCACTAGTTCTCTTGGGCTGTTCTGCTAGAGGACCTTGTCATGCTGGCTTTCCTGATGAACTTTGGGAGAGCTCTGGTCCTTCTCTTAAGCATCTCTTCTTGGTTGTGGAGGGGAAGATGGTTCACTGCTCATCCTCATGGAGAAGCTTGTCACATTGGCTTTCCTGTTGGGAACTCGGCTTTCCTCATTACTAGAGGAGCTGGAACCCTCACTGTTGACTGAGGATGGCTGTGGTACTTTTAGGGGGAGCTCTGGTGCTTACCTTGAGTGTTGCTTCCCAGCTCCAGTACAGATCCTTCAGCCTGCTGGCACAGAGCCTTCATCGTTTCTAGCTTCTTAGACCTTTGGGTCTTTCCAGCACAGATCTGTGAAGTAGGATCCAGGCACTCAGCTGGATTTTTTTAAAAAAATGTATTTAGTACAGGGTCTACAGGGTCTCACTATGTAGATAAGACTCATAGTGATCCTCTTGTTTTTCAGCCTCCCAAGTGCTGGGATTACAAGCATGTGCCAGCACGCCCAGTCTCAATCAAAGTCTCAGTGTGCATGGAGTGGGGGGAGCAGGGCCAGCATACCCCTGCATCTCCCTAAGTAGGTGCTTCAATCCACTGAGCTATCTGGCCGGCTCTTTTTTTCTTTTTTCAGCTGGAGTTTTTACTACTTAGTGTGTGGATAGATTTCCTGCACTCGCTGTGTATGATTCTTTGGTGATTCCTTATAAAGTAATATTATAAAATGTGTCCTGTATTATACTGTTTCCCTTGCAAGAACCCTACACTGTGACAATTCCTGTTTGTGTTCAAGCAACCCCTATCAGTAGTGATGTTAGCTGGGCATGGTGGATGCTCTTATAATTCTATCCATCTGGGAAGCTAAATCTGAAAGACTATAAGTTTGAGCCTCACCTAGGTGACTTAGTGAGACCCTGTCTCAAACTGTAAAAAGACCTGGGTATATATAGCTCAGTGCTAGTGTCTCTGAGTTCTATCCCCAGCATTTAAGACAATAGCAGTGAAACAACAGTATTAAACTTCATTTTTATAAAATATTCAGAACAAATTTTGATTAAATAAGTTACACAGATAAGGAAATTTAATGAACTACATTATGCAAACAGCACAGATTGTTGGATGGTGGTTAAAAAGGAAGTCAGTTGCCCAGTAAGTGTAAGAGATGAGAAAAAAAGGACCTTAAACTAAGTATACTTCCTTTCAGATCTCTTCCCCACAAACTCCCTGGATGTTAATGACTTCACTTATTCTACCTGGAAGATGGACTACATTTCTAGACATGCTGGTCTTTCTCTCCAAAAGGGTCAGTTTCTCACTATACCAATAAAGAACCCCCCCCCCCCGGGCATACAATTCACACATCTCACAGATACTGGAGTAGCTCCATATATTAATCCATCCAGCGGTGTTCACACTGGACATTGCAGCACTTGTAGAAGGTGGTCATGGGCTCATCTATAGAGCAGGTCTGAAGCTGCATGAAGTAGACACAAGGATGTTGACATTTGAGACATGGTTCTGCATAGGGTCAACATTCTTCCAGGCTGCTGATCCTTCAAACACATCACCCACTTCTTTCAGCTTCAGATACTCCTGGTTTGTTACCTTGAGGGTGATACTGTGCACATAAGGGCAAATGTTGCATGCAAAGCGGTGACAGCACTGTCCCTCTTCCATGATCATCCTATTCTCATAGTCGAAGCAGAAGAGTAGCATGGTTAGAACTCCACTGCATTCCACACCTTTAGCCCACACTGATAGCCTGCGGAAAAGATTTTTAATAGTCACATGAGTTTTACATTTAAATGTTAAATGTTCAATATCTCCAGTTCATCAGAAGTTATATTCTTTAAAAGTATATAAAGTTATGGAGAATATTTTAGACGACCACTTTAAAGTGTCCAAGAAGCCACATTATTTAAGTGGTAAGCAAGCCAGATATTGATCAGCAACCAAGAGCACACAAGAAAAATCACAGAATAATGAAAACAGGAATTTGGAGATGGCAACATTCATTGGAGGAAATTGGTACATGCACATAACACATCACAGTTTTTTTTTTCTGCCAATCCCTTTACCCTATTTGGCAGCATCAGATTAATTTATCTTACAAATTTGCATAAAGTTAACTATAATAGATACAGTTTCACAACCAGACTAACAAACTAAAAATACATAAAATGTATAAGATAATTCAAAGTATCCATTTAGTCACATTGTTCATGCTGGATTACAGTAACTTTTTACTTTGTCTTTATTCCCATGATCTGTCTTTTATTTTGCACTCTATCTGTATATTTCTCATATAAGAAATCATGCAATATTTAAGCTGTGGCTGTTTTACTGCAGTTAATGCTATGGCCTCAAGGTGCATTCATTTTCCTACTATTGACTCAAGTTTATCTTTCTTTATGGAAGTATAGTATTCCATTGTGTATAAATACCACATTTTTTAAAATCCCTTTATTTATTTATTTATTTCGAAGTTTTATTGATAAACAGATAGCAATGAGACAGTTTCAAATCAAATCGGAAGTACAGTTTCAACAAATAATACACTGCATATATTCTTCT
>NW_004524900.1:228539-233969 GCF_000260255.1 Octodon degus
GTGTAGCATTGTCTTCTGACCTTTGTTGTAGATCTTTGCTGTAGTTATAACCTTTGCACGTACTGAAGTTCAGGTGCAGCTCTCCAAAGTTTGGACTTATCCAGCTGCGTCTGGCTTAGGTCTGGCTGCTGTGCTCAGCTCCTTCCCGCTGCTGCCCTTGATGTTGAATATTTTGAACCCTGGACCTGGGCTAGTACTGGGTCTGGGGGTTCCCGGAACTCAGCAGAAATTCCTACTCTGCAGTAGGAGTGGGGGAGGTACTTCAGAATGGTGGGGGGCAGCCCGAGGGGGTGGGAGAGGGTCCGGCCCCTGCTGCGCCTGGGGTGGGAATGGTCCCGCCGGCGCAGGGTAGCAGGAAGCTCTCCACACACTCCAGCATTGTTTTCTTCATATATAAAAGTGCTTCTTTTTTTTTTCTGGAACTTTGAATTGGACTCAGGCCTCTGCATTTTTCAGGCAAGTGCTTATTCCACTAAGCCATCTCCCCAGCCCCATACAAAAGCTTTTTTTTTAAAAAAAAGAAAAAGTAATTTAATTGAGGAAGAAGTAGCAATGAGACAGTTTCAAAACAGGTTAGTAGGACAGTTATAATAATTGATACATTGCATATTGTTGTCTTTGTAGTAGTTATTCATAGTACAAGATGCAGACATGTTATCTTGCCTGAACACTATTAGTTTGAAACATTCTTCTCATTGAACTAAGAGAAAGGAGCTGCATATCCATACTATCTATTTTGTATATACAGATATATACATATTTTTTTTCACTACAAAATGTTCCTTCATTTATATCCCCTTTTTTGTATACTTTTGTCAGAGATGGGTATTTCACTGCCATTCATATATTGTAGGTTCATGAATTCAGCAAAATAATCCAATGTAGTTCAGTAGTCTATAATAGTAGTGGGTTATCCACATGACTGGTAATATCTCAAGTTGTTGATTTGAGCCTTTCACATCTCAACATCTTAATATGCTTTTATTTTTTATACCTCATTGTTATTCTTTTCTTCTGGATAGTTAAGACCAAGATAAAGCAAACCTATATAACAAAAAATGTAACTTTTGTATCTGACAAGGTCAGTCAAATCCCCTCATTACTTACTCTGAAACCCTGTACAGCAGTTTGTAGATCTTTTGTCAGTGTCAGCCATGTGGATGAGTCAGTTATTGCTTGACCAATTTGCTCTCTGTGAAATCCTGAGAGAATATTTTTCCCTCCAGGATACTCTCCTTATGCACACTCTACATCATCAGTCACTTTCCTCTGTGGCCCCATAATCTCCTTGATCAGAAAATTTGAGACACCACTGAGTTACAGGATGTTACAGTACAGGTTCTCTTATGTCCTGAGTCCTCACTGACCTTGAAGGGCTAGTGCCAAAATATTGACTATCCTAGTAGCCCTTCTTTTTCTCTAATTTTTGGTCTGAAAACTTAATTTGTTAACCCTCCAGAAGAGAAGCTTAATGATATTATTACCCTAGGACATAGACTATTGAGCTTAACATCAGTATCTGTCTGAATATCAAATGCCTTAGACATAACATGGAACAAGTATTTTCCATCAATCATTGATATGCTAAACTTTAAATCCATACAGCAGTTCTGATATTTCTTTTTTGATTTTTTCCTTTTTTTTTTCTTTTTTTTTTGACCTTGTTGACCTTCCATTCATTACAGTGGACCACTGGGTTCTTCATTATATTTGTATTGGTGTTTATCTGATTTTTCATGTCCATTAGTATTTGTCTTATGAAATTGGGTGTGATGTTATTTGTTTGCACATATTTATAATTGTTTTCTGTTCCTGATGACTTGCTCCCTTCAACAATAAGTAGTAATCTTCTTTGTCTCTTCTGATCAGTCTTGGCTTGAATTCCACTTTGTATGAAATTAGGAGAGCATCTCTTCTTTATTTCTACTGCATGAAATATTTTTTTTTCCATTCCTTGATTTTTAATCTGTAAATTTCTTTTTGAATTAAAATGAATTTCTTGTACATTGTATATTATTGCATTTTGTTTCTTGATCAATTTTACAATCTGTGTCATTTCATTCAGGGAATTCTAACCATTCATACTGAGAGCTATTACCGAAGGGTACTGACTTATTCCTTGTCATTGCATTATTTCCTTGTTTTCCCACTAGGGGTATTCAATCTATTTTAGTTATTGGTATTTTGACTTCATTGGCTTTTGTAGAATATCTGAGAATTTTATGTAATGCTAATATTGTGGTGCACCTTGAATTTCTTGAGGTGCTCATTATGATGGAAATATCGTATTTATCCATCTGTCTTAAAGGACAGTTTTGTAAGATACATAAAGTTGGTGAAGTTGCTATCTTTTAACATTGGGAGCAAAGCTGTCTGTGCCTCAGACATCTCAAGGTTACTGCTTCTTATGAGTTTAACAGGGACCCATGAGAAGTGTACATAGCTCAAGGAGATAATGCACAAAGTAACTTTGCTTTCTTCTGAGACAATATAGACGCTTCTCTTTTGCTCCCCATATAACCTCCAAGCCATGATGTTTTGTTGAAGATTAGATGTTTTTCTTGTTTTGGATTTTCCCCTCTCCTTAAATTCTCCATAAATGCCCTCATATGCTGATTGTATAAATAAATGCACTGCAGTTGTTGAGCACTCCTTTCTCCTATCAGGAGAAGGGCTCTATCTAACCTCAGGTCTCTGTATCTTAATTCTTGTCTTCACTACTTCATTCTCCAACATCCTCCCTCCAAAGTTTCAATAGCTGAACTGGATATAACATTTCAGGACTTGAAATGCTTCACTTGATACTGTCATGACCTTTAAGGTTTGTTTATGTCTGTTGTAATTGTAGTGGATTTATCTTTATATAATCTAGTGGATTTACCATTAGACAATGAATTTAATTAGTTCATCTTTAATGATGATGCATATAGGTGGTAGGTATTGACTTATCCTTGCCATGTTGTCTTTCTGTTGCCCATCCCCCCATTTAATTTCTTGTCTTGCCTGGTGGATTCATTCCGCTGTGGTCCATGGAGTTGTGATCCTTCTTATTTCTTTCTAGAGTGTCCATTTAGGGTACTAGTTTGGTGTTCTTAGATTTCCTTGGATGTTCTTTTTCATAGAAGTATCTTATTTCTCCTTTTTTTTTTGTGGAACCTGGAATTGAACTCAGGCCCTCATGCTTTCCAGGCAAGCACTTATTCTACTGAGCTATTTCCCCAGCTTTGAATGATACTTTTGTGGGATATAGCACCCTGGATGGGAGGTTGTTTTCTTTTAGGCCTTTAAATACTTCACTCCAAGGTCTGACTTAGGTTTTGTATGGAGAAGTCTTCTGTGATTCTGATGTCCTTTCCTTCTTAGATGATTTGTTTCTGTTTTCTAGTAGCTTTTACTTTCTGTTCTTATGTTAAATTTCTGCAATCTTGACTATTATATGCTTGGTGTAGTTTTTATCATGGCTAATGATAGTTCTATATGCCTGACTAATCTGAATGTCAAATTGCTTTTGTCTTCTTGGGAAGTTTTCTGTCGTCACTTTTGGGAAAAGGTTTATTTTTTTATTTTTTCAAAATCAAGAAACTTGATTAGAATAATTAGAATTCTCAAGGTAGAAAGGTGTAGACAATAAATATTTAAAGATATAAAATTTCTGAATTTAGTTGAACATATAACACATTTCCAAGAAAAATGAAACTTTGTACAAGAAATTTTAGTAAAATCATGCCAAGATTCACAAAAATGAAATTGCCCAAAACTTATTGTAAAGAAAAAAATCATTAAAACATATACATAAAAAATTAGCTATGGAAAAACAAAATTAAATAGCATCTTATTCCACATTAGAAAGAAAAAAAAAGACCAAATGTGTAAGAAACTAGACTAATTAAAAGACTGAAAGAAAAAAAAAAGATCTATTCTCTTTGAATTTTATATTTAGCAAATATACCTTTGAAAACTAAACGTAAAATATTTTCCAGTTATACAGACTTGAAATATTCTAATACCTCCAGAAGTAGCATATAGAAAATAACAAAAAGCATAATTCAGAAGGCAAAAGAAGTTGCTGTATGCTCCTGGATGAACAATAAAGAGCTCTCAAAATGATAGCTATGCAGGACTATATAAAATATATTAGATGAACCCTTATTTAAATGTCATTAAAGATTTCTATGAATCAGAAAAATCTTATGTCGGGTTATACACATATTTTTTCATATACATGTGTGTGTATATGTGTATAAAAGGAAGGGAAGAAGTAATATAAAGTAAATGGAAAATGAAAATATACTTTTTAAAAGTTTCTAACATTAAGAGAAAATATCATACCATGTCTTTTAAATAAATTATAAGTCAAGGGTATAGCATAAATCTTAAAACAAAAATTAAGATTAAGCAATATTTGGAAAATTAAATACTAATTAATTAAAAATTAATTGTTTCAAAACAACTGGACTAAGAAAAAGTTTTCATGGTAGTAAAGAAGTACTAAGAATAAAACATAAGATAAATACTGGAATGGCAAATAAAAAGCCAGCACTTCTGACAGTTCAGGGATAGGATATCGCATGAAGTACTAGTGTGTTGTGGACATGGATAATGTCTATGACACTTACTGGGGACCAGGTGTCACTTGTGGGACTAAGCTACTGCTATTTCCTTGAAATCCACCCTGTAGACCCGATGGAATCATGATCCATTCCATGATAGTGCTGGTGGAAATATTTTACTGCTGTGCACAAAAAGGACTGAGTTGTTGTGGATTAAAATTGCAGCATTTTCTTTTCTTTTTCTTTTTTTTTTTGTTTAAATAGACTTTATTGAAGTCAGTGCCTCTATACTGAGACAGAAGATTATGTCTACATAAGCACAAGATATAACATTTCACAACTTCTAAAAGAAATGTCAACAATTACAATGATCATGCATACCTCTTATTCTCCTGTGTTTAATTGTTTGCTCTACTTGGTGGGTTCTTTCCATTCTCATTCATAGAGTTGTGATCATTTTGCTCCCTCTCTAGAACATCATTTAGTAGGCTGTGTAGGCTTGGCTGTGTCATCACAAAATTCTTATGTTGTTCTTTGTCATGGAAGTATGTCACTTCTCCATTATACTTGAAAGAGAGTTTTGCAGGGTATATCAGTCTGGGTTGGAATTTGCTCTCTTGCAAGACTTGTATTACTTTGCTCCATGCTCTTCTTGCCTTCATGGTTTGTGAAGAGAAATCTGCCATTATTCTGATGGGTATTCCTTTAAATGCGATGTGTTTCTTTTCTTTAGTGGCTATTAGTATACTGTTCCTGTGCTGAATTTTTGGGATCTTGATTATTATGTGTCTGAGTGTGGTTTTAATTGGGTTGATGTTATTTTTTTTTGAAGATTAAAAAAATTTTATTTATTTATTTTTATTTTATTATTTTTTTTTTC
>NW_004524900.1:234069-237215 GCF_000260255.1 Octodon degus
GGAACTTAGAAAAAATGGGGTATACCGATGAATGTCCATTTTGTATCTGTGTATTCAAAGTTTTTGGGGTAGATATATAGTTGCATTCTCAATGAATAGAAGGATTTGTTCTAACGATGTTTGTAAATAGGATCACAAGTCCGTATCTTGTACAGCAATTAACCACTATGAAGAATATATGCAATGTACCATTTGTTGAAACTGTAGTGCCGATTTGATTTGAAACTCTCATTGCTATCTATTTATCAATAAAACTTTAAAAAAAACAAAATAGAATAAATACTCAGATACTTTCTCTTAATTCAATGAGAAGAAAGATTTGCACTAATAGTGTATGGATAGGCTATCATGTCTGCATCTTGTACTATGAATTACCAATACGAAGACAACAATATGCAATGTATTAATTATTTAAACTGTCCTATTAATCTGGGAATTGAACTCAGGCCCTTGCACTTGCCAGGGAAGTGCTTATTCCACTGAGCCATCTCCCCAGCCCCTTTTGTAGAGTTTTATTATGAATGAATATTGGACTTTGTCAAAAGTTTTTCTGCTCCTATTTAGATGATCATGTAATTTTTGTCTTTGGCTCTGTTCATATGCTGTATTGCATTTTTTGTTTTTTTATGTTGAACCATCTCTGCCTTTCTGGGATAAAACACATTTGGTAACAGTGTATAATCTTGATAAATTGCTACATTTTGTTTTCCAGTGTTTTATAGAGGATTTTTGCATCTATACGCAGTAAAAGATTTGCATGTAGTTTTCTCTTTTCATTGCATCCTTTTTTGGTTTTGAATCAGGGTAATGCTTGCTTCCAAGAATGATTTTGGGAATATTGCTTCCCTTCTGAATTCATTAAGTTGTTCAAGTAGTGTTGACTGAAGTTCTGAAATTCTTGAAGAATTTTACAGTGAATTGGTTGGGATGTGCAGTTTTCTCAGGTAAAAGCTTTATATTACTTCTTCAATTAAATTGAGTGATATTGTATTATTCAGGATGTTCATATCTTCTTGGTTCAGCTTTGACAATTCATATATTCATATGTATCTAGATATTTATTGATTATTTTGGAATTTTCCACTTTTTTAGGTGTTGTTGGGGGTTTTTCAAGGAGAATAATATAGGACACATATTTTATCAAATTATTTTACAATAATTACTCAAAGAGTAATATACAAAGAGAGTGTAAGAAATCTGTTCACTCACTAAAACTAAAGAATACAGCTGAAGGCTGGATCCCACAGCATTGTCCTAAATGAGTCTAGCTGAGGACCCATGACAATGCCCACCCCATGAGCATATAGAGGCCAAGAGCCCATGACAATGTCAATAGCCTGTTTCAAGTATAAACACTGGGAAGCCCCAAACATCAGTGGTAGAAGCTAGAAAGCATGTGCCAGTGGGATGGAGAATCTGTGATAGCAGGCTGAGGGATCTGTACTCAAGTCAGGAAACAATGCTCAAGTAAGAACAGAGCTCCCCTGAAAGTTACCACAGTCATCCTCAGCAACACTGAGGTCTTGAACTCCTCTGATGATAATAAAAGCTGAGTCCATATTGGGGAAGCCAGCACAACAAGCTTCCCTGGGACATCGAACAGTACACTATCTTCCTCTCTGGGGCCAGGAAGCAATGCTCAAAATAAGGACCACAGTTCCCCAAAGTGAACCATAGCCGTTTTCAGAGCCAACAAAGTCCTATGATCCTTTGACTATGAGAACAACCAAGTTCATCAGGAAAGTCAGCATGACAAGCTCCTCCAAAAGAACCAACAGCTCCCTAACAGTCTCCTATAGTTTCCCAACAGCTTCTAAATTTCTTCCACTCCATTTCTGCCTCTTATGCTTCTGGCAATAAATTTCAGGTGGGTCTCCTACACCCAGAACCATGCCAGTTCATTTCAGTTGGGTGTTAAAAGATGACTACCAGTTGCCAGTTCACTACATTGGTTTCTCAAAGTAGGTAACAATAATTTGGATCTTGGCAATATCCATTGTTATTTTAAATTGTTCTTCTTGTCTCTTCTTTCCCTTTTTACATTTCCTATTGTGATTCACATGGATTTAGATCTTTTTTCTTACTTTGGTAAAATCGGTCAATTGTTTGTTTATTTTGTTTACTTTTCCAAAGAACCAACTTTCTGATTCATTGATTCTTTGTAGTTTTTAAAGGTCACATTTCATTAATTTTTGCTCTGATCTTTATAACTTCCTTCTTCATTTTAGCTTTGGATTGCTTTTATTTATTCAGGATATTGAAGTACATCATTAGATTATTTTTGCTGACTCCTTTTACTTTTTCTTATTAATTTTATTATGTGCTCATTCTTTCTGATGTGGGAATTCACTGTGATATACTTTTCTGCTAGGATTTATTTCATTGTGTCTCATGCATTCCAATATGTCATAGTGGTATTATCTATAATATAATTCTAGAAACTACCTCCTTTCTTCATTAATTTTATCTTTGACTCGATTATTCAGGAGTGTATAACTTAATTTCCATGTGTTTGCATAGTTTCCGTGGTATCTTTTGCCATTGATTTCTAGTTTCATTTCTCTATGATTTGATAATATGCATGGAGTAATTTAGAGTCTCTTGTATTTAATTAAGCATATTTCATAGACTATTAAGCTGTTTATGCTGGAGAAAGGCCCATGTATTGCTAAGAACGTTTACTCTGTTGAGATTGGATAGCACATTCTATAGATATCTATTAAGTGGATTTATTCAAAGTTTTTTTCAATTCTGATTTTTTTTACAATATGATATTCTTAAAAATAAAATACATTGGAAAAATGGAGCTGTAATCATTTTCAAAAAATAGGTGTTTTATGAAAAATAAGACCTCTCCAAAACCTTTGCAAAATACAGGTAAGTTATGGTAGAAATTCTTAAGAAAAATTAGCATTATTTTCTTTGCTCTTTTTTTGTATTTTTTTTTCTTTTTTCAAAATTTTATTGATAAACAGCAATGAGACAGTTTCAAATCAAATTGGAAGTACAGTTTCAACAAATAACACACTGCATATATTCTTCTTAGTGGTTAATTGCTGTACAAGATGTAGACTTGAGATCCTATTTACAAACACCATTAGAACAAATCATTCCATTCATTAAGAGAATGCAAATATATATCTATC
>NW_004524900.1:237315-240577 GCF_000260255.1 Octodon degus
AGCCATTCCTCAGGTGATGGGCATCTTGGTTGTTTCCAAGATTTGGCTATCACAAATTGTGCTGCTACAAACATAGGCACACTTATATCCCTATGATATGATGTTTTCAGATCCTCTGGGAAAATTCCCAGAAGAGGAATAGCTGGTTTAAAAGGGATTTCCAGACCAACTTTTCTAAGGAGTCTCCATAGTGAAAAAAATCCCTTTATTTATTGATGGACATACAGATTGCTTCCAGGATTTAGCTATTATGACTTGTGCTGTGATTAACAAGAGAATTAACAAACAATGGTGGTATGCTGCCTCTGGCTCTTTGGGGAACAAAACTAGAATGAGAACAGCTGGATCCAATGGAATTTCAATTTTTAGGTTTTAAAGCAATCTCTATGCTGATTTCTATAGTGGCTCTATAAATTTACTCTCCCACCAGCAGTGAGTAAGAGTTCCTTCCCCCCTACACACACAGCCTTGCAAGCATTTGGTATTGGTTGCTTTTATGCTAATAACCATTCTTTCTGGAGTGACATGGAAGCTAAGTGTTGTTTTAATTTGAATTTCTTAAATAGCCAATGATGAGTATTTTTCATGTATTTATTATCAGTTTGTCATTTTCATCTGAGAAGTATCTCTTCACTTCAGAAGTCCACTTTTGATTTGGTCTTTAAATTAGGGGAGTATTGAATTATTTTGAGTTCTTTCTATATTCCTTGCTGTGCAGAAGCCTATTATTTTGATGTGATCTCATTTGTTGATTCTTGATAGTATTTCTTGTCCAACCATGATGCTGTTCAGAGTCTTTGTACCTATGTCTTCAGGTGTCAAACTTATTTTGTCTTCCAGCAGATTGCTTGTGTCCTAATGTTTAGATCTTTGGTTCATATTAATTTTAGTCTAGTACATGGCAAGAGATATGGATCCAGGTCTGTGGTAGAGAACCTATGGCACATGTGCTATCTGTTTTTCTTTTAATACAAAAGATGTTAATATACAGGGTGTTTTTTCTAAACTAGAACTTCAGTATTTAAATTGACATGCAGTGTTGGCACTTAGTGATCAGTAAGTGGGTTTTGAGTTACAGTTTTAGTGTGCATCTCTAAAAGGTCTTTCCTCACTGATCTAGGTTCAGTCTTTGGTATGTGGATAGTGAGTTTTCCTATCATGATGTGATGAAGAGGCTGTCTTTTCTCCAGTGAAAGTATTTGGTTCCATTGTCAAAGATAAGGTGGATGAATGTGCCACTTTCTATTTCATTGTGTCGATCCACAATCTGATTCTGGCCAAAACCATGTTGTTGTTGTTTTCTAATTTCATGGAATAAAAGGCAAAACAAAATTCTGCCACAAAACAATAGATTAACAACAGTTGATACATGGCATTTTGTTATATTTAAAGTAGTTGCCCAGAGTACAAGATATGGGCATAAAAATTTCACTAATCAATATTAGCAAAAGCTTTCTTTCTTTAATAAACTAAGACATAAGTAGTATAACTTGAATTTTCCCCTTTTCCCTACTATCCTTTCCCCTTTTACTCACCCTACTTTCTTGTTCCTCTTGAACAATTTCTGTCCATTTATCAGGATCTATTGTACATTTTATATCTTATTTACTCTTTAAGTTTCTCACATCAGGGAGACAATATGATGTTAACACATATGTCTGATTTATTTCACTTGTGAGTATGATCTCTAGTTTCATCCATTTCCTTATAAAAATCTCAAGTTTATCTTTCTCTATGGCTGAGTAGTACTCCATTGTATAAAAATGCCACATCTTTTTATCCATTACTTCCTTGATGTGCATTTGTGTTGTTTCCAAGATTTAAGTATTGTGCTGCTATAAACATATATGTACATATGTTGCCATAGTGTGAAGTTTTTAATTCTTCTGGAAAGATATTGTGAAGGGGAATATCTGGGTAGAATAGGATTTCTAATCTTAGTTTTATTTTTGTTTAGAAATCTCCATACTGATTTTCATAGTGGTTGAACCAGTCTGTACTCCCATGAATACTGGAAAAGGATTTCCTTTCCTTCACAACCCTGCCAGCCTTTATTGTTGGTTGATATTCTGATGATAGTCATTCTTTCTTGGGGCAAGATAGAATCTTAGTATTGTTTTAATTTGCATTCTTGAATGGCTAGTGCTGTTTAACATTTTTTCATATATTTATTTGCACTTCTTCATCTGTCTTGTGTGTATTCATCTCAGATACCGATTTGTGCATTAGGTCTTTGAATCTGAGGAGTGATTTTCTTTTCAATTCTTTATAAATTATAGATATTTGTTCTTTGTCTGAGGGACAATTGACAACATTTTTTTCCCATTCTGTGGCTTATCTTTTCACTTTGTTTATGATTTTTTTTTCGGAATGCCTTCAGGGCAGGTTTGGCTGGCTTGAGTTGCAGGGATCGAACCACAGCAACCTGAGCCTGAATGCTTGGTCGAAGCAACCACTTAAAGAACTGAGCTAAAGGTCAGGTCCCCTATGATTTCCTTTGATGTGCAATAACTTTTTAATAAAATGAGATTGTAGTTCTTGATTTTTTGAAGTATTTCCCTTGCGTTTTTTATTTTGTTCATGAGTTCTGTACTAATACATATGTCTTCAAGTATTTGCCTACTTTCTACTCCAGTAGTTCTAGTGTTACAGTTTTAATGTTTAGATCTTTGATCCATTTTTATTTTAGTTTAGTGCATGGTGATAGACATAGGTCTAGTTTTAGTCTTTAGAATTTAGACAGTCAGTTTTCTCAGCATTATTTATTAAAAAGGCTGTCTTTCGAGACCCAGTACTAGCCCAGGTCCGGTGAGTGTATGGAGAGCCTTCAGCTACCCTGTGCCGGAGGGACCAGTCCCAGCCCAGGCACAGGGTGGGCCAGACCCTCTCACACCCCCTCGGGCCGCCGCCCCCAGCACTCCGCAGTACCTCCCCCACACCGCCTGCCGAGTAGGAATTTCTGCCAACTTCAGGGAATGCCCAGACCCACTCCTAGCCCAGGTCCAGGATACAACATACTCACCCTCAAAGGCAGCAGCGGGAAGGAGCTGAGCACAGCAGCCAGACCTAAGCCAGACGCAGCTGGATAAGTCCAAACTTTGGAGAGCTGCACCTGAACTTCAGTACGTGCAAAGGTTATAACTACAGCAAAGATCTACAACAAAGGTCAGAAGACAATGCTACACAAAATGACGAGAAGGAACAAAATGCAACCTCAGAACCCAAGCCCACCCATAACAAGTGCAGAGGACACTAACACAGA
>NW_004524900.1:240920-241998 GCF_000260255.1 Octodon degus
TATGCAGTGTATTATTTGTTGAAACTGTACTTCCAATTTGATTTGAAACTGTCTCATTGCTATCTGTTTATCAATAAAATTTTGAAAGAAAAAAATCCCTTGAGTTTCTGGAATGCCCAGTTTGGTCTGACAACACACAATACAACTCTAAAATATAGTTTCTATGGCCAACACTTTAGGAATACTATAAACAGACAATTACTAAACCAATACCACATCCTAACCATTGACTGAACTTGATCAGTTTTAAAGCTGAATAGCTGTTGTCAGTGGGACTGATTAAGAAGCCAGGAGTCTTGAAACAATGCTATACATTCTTCACATCAAAGGAGTTAAATTAAGCTATATTTTAGAATACAGTAATATTAAATTTCCGCTCAGCATATTTTATAAAGTGGTAGTCAATGAATTAAAGGCGAAAATGTCCATGAACTACCCTCTCATAAAAAGCCCAAATTTCAGTGTGTTGTTTCAAATTTTCCATCTGGGTCAAGTTCCCAATTTTTATTGATAAACAAATAGCAATGAGATAGTTTCAAACCAAATTGGTAGGACAGTTTCAATAATTAACACATTGCATACATTCTTCCTAGTGGTTAATTGCTGTACAAGATGCAGACATGATATCCTATTTACAAACACCATTAGAACAAATTCCTCTATTCATTAAGAGAATGTAACTATATATATATCCTAACCACTTTGAATACAGAAATGGTTGATTTTATTTGGAGTTATATGTGCTTTAATTACTTGAATGTCAGATAGTTTCCCCATATTTGGAAAGTTTTCTGCTATTTTTTCTGGCCATATTTTTTAATTTCGTTTATATTGACTCTTTTCTCACTGAAAACTATTAGTCTTATGTTGGTCATCTTTGCATCATCTTGCAGATGTTAAATTATTTTTTCCTACATCCTAGTTTTTTTTTCTCTCTGAATGCCTTCAGGGCAGGTTTGGCTGGCTTGAGTTGTGGGGATAGAACTACAGCAACCTGAGCCTGACTGCTTTGTGCAAGAAGCCACTTAAAGAACTAAGCTAAGGGGCAGCCCCCCCAGTTGTTTTTAAGAGTTCTTTC
>NW_004524900.1:242462-250746 GCF_000260255.1 Octodon degus
TTTTTTTTTTTTTTTTCCTTAGGGAAGGGCCTACAAGTTGTTCAGGTTCTCACTACTAGATTGAACTCCTAGTGATGCTTCCTATTTTACAACCTCTCAAGAGCTGGGATTACAGGCATGTGCCACCACATCCAGTCTCTCAATCACCACTTCAGCGAGCTCCAGGAATGGGGCTGGTATGGCAGGCTGAGGGATCGAACCTCCAGTCCCTGTGTCAGGCACTTTAATCCACTGATCTATTTGGCTGGTCCCAACACTGTCTTTTGACCTTTTGTGTAGAGCTTTGATACAGTTGTTACCTTAGCACCAGGTCCAGATCTACCAAGTTCAAATTTGTCCAGGTTGTGTGGCTTGGGTCTGGCTGCTGTGCTCTACTTCTTCCTACTGCAGCCCTTAGAGGTGAACTCACTGTGCCACTCTAGAAAGATGTTCTGCTTCTGGATCAGCTGGGTGAGTCTTGCCTCTACCCTCTGCAGGGAGTTCTGCCCCAGGGTTCCACATAGGGCCTTTCTGATGGAAGAAGTTCCACTCACATTCTGGGCCTTGGGCCCTGGCTCCAATGAAGATCCAGTGGGTCTTAGGAATTCTCATTCATGTCAGGCCTGGTCTCTGCATCAAATGAGAAACTGGAAGGCCCTGGGCAGTCTCATTCACCCACTGGGCCTGGGCTCTGGGTTGAATGAGGACCTGGTGGGCCCCGGGTGGTCCCACTGTTTTGCTGGCCCTGGGCTCTGGGTTGAACAAAGATCTGATGTGCCCTGGATATATATATATATATACATTTTTTTTCCTTTTTCCCCCCACAAAAAACAGTCCTTTATTTACACTTTTGTGAAGTTACTAATGCATGACATTAGGTTGCTATCATTTTGGTCTTATAAATGCATACTGCTTCTAATGTCATGTCAATTATTTCTACACTTTTTCTAAAGTGAATGTTTATAGAAAATATAAGAAGAGTAATAAAAGAAAACAAGAGATAAGAAAAAAAGTCATAGGATTGTCCTGCTACAATGCTGTATATGGTTTGATTTCTAAATTTCTGTGTAAAAATGTGTAATTGTTTTTTTTTCACATTCTATAGGGATTCAAAGTTTAGAATATCTGTGATTGTTGCAAAATAAGAGTTCTATGTTATGACTAAGGTGTTTAATATTCAGACAGATAGTAATGTTAAGCTCAAGTACATCTGTTACAGGGTAATAATATCATTAAGCTTCTCTTCTGGGTGTTTAATAAATAAAGTTTGCAGATCAAAAATTATAGAAATAGAGGGGCTACAAGGATAGCCAATATTTTGACCGTAACACTTCAAGGTCAATGAGGACTCAGGACATAAGATAACCTGTGCTGTGATATCCTGTAATTCAGTGGCAGCCCAATTTTTCTGATCAAGGAGAATATGAGGCCACAGTGAAAAGTGACCGATGAGGTATATGTGCCTAAGGAGAGACACCTAGAGAGAAAAAAATCCACCTTCCTCTTTGTTTTTTTCCCCAAGTTGTTATTTTTCAGTGTCTGGATTCCAAGTCTTGGAAGGGCTGAGTTGTTGTGGATTAAAAGTCCAGCATTTTGTTTTCTTATTCTTTTTCTTTTTTTGTTTTGTTTAAATAGACTTTATTGAAGTCAGTGCCTCTATACTGAGACAGAAGATTATGTCTACATAATCACAAGATATAACATTTCACAACTTCTAAAAGAAATGTCAACAATTACAATGATCATGCATACCATTGTCAATAATCACATTTTAGAAGCATTTTCAATGATTTCTAATGAAATGCTTATAACATTGTTATATATAGAACTACTTTCAATAAACTGCAAAACATTGATTGACTTTTCCAGTATGAGCTACAGTGTCAACACAAAAGGGAAGCATAAATGCTTAATTTATGAAATAAGAATGGAATGTTTCCTGTAAAGAAAAGTTAAAAAGCTTTCAAATAAAGGCCATTATTGAACCAACATGATGAGCACAACTTGACCTTTTGAGTTCATTTATCTTTTAAAGTTGTCCTCTGAGTAACTTAAGTTATAAGCATTCAATTTAATACAGTGAATATTCCTTGGATTGAAGTTTGGCAATAATGTGATCCAACTGTCTTTTTCCTTCACACTGTGGGAAATAGCTTGTGCCATAGTACTGAGGGGCAATTTTCACCAACCATTCTGGCTTGATATCTGTACATGTCCAGATGTAATTCTTTGTTGTTAAAACAAACTCATTATAAAGCATACATTCAGGCTTGTGGTCAAGAACAGTAGAGGGGTGCAGCTGAACCACCTGGTTGTCTTTCACCATTAAGTAATGTCCTGTTTGTTCTAAGTGTGCCATCTGCACAAAATGTTCAGTAACCAAAAATCTTCTTATATTAATATAATAGTCTCTGGTTGTAAAGTCAGTATTTTGAATGGGCAAATTAAATCTGTCCATAATTCTAGATAGCTTCTGGCATGCATTGTCTGCAGACATCAGGGACCTGTAGTTAATTAAGTTGTCATAACACCACTGAACTAACTCATGATTTTGTTTAAAAGCATGATAAACATTCAGCAGTGTCAGATGACCTCCATCTATGTGAGCAAATCTCATCTTGGCCTCATCTGCAGCTTTCTTGGCTTCCATGGGGCGAACAAAACACTGTGGGACTGACAACACAGCAGTAATAGATAGGACCTCATTCGAACAGTTGTAGTCACAAATTGCAATAACCATTTCAGCCAGCTGTGGATCTAGAGGAAACTGCTATCATGGACCCCAATTCAGACAGATTTCCATCATCATTTAAAGTAACCAGATAATTCAAAAGTTCTAGGGCTCTCATCAAAATTTCAGGAGGTGGTGTATACATAAAATCAAAGTGCATCAAATCATCAGCACCAAGTTTCTTCAATGCAACACTACTGATCTTAAGTTAGAACACAGAATTTCAGGATAGGTGTTATCCTGCATTTCTGTCTTATAAGCTTTCTCTGTGTAAAGTTTGAAGCATTTCCTAGGTCTAGTATGTCCAACTTAAACAACCCTTTGCTGAGCTGAAGTTTTACTAATGGCTGTCACCAAAAGGGATTCAACTCTGATTCGAGGATTGTATACCTTTTTGTTTCACAAATCCTGGATCAATCACAAACACTACCCTGGGACCTATTGTCAAAAGTGTCTCTTCAATATTAGTTGACACAACTACTTTTCTTTCAGTTACCCCATTCTGATTTCCGGGAAGTAGAGGCTCAAATATAAGTTGCTGCTGCTGAGGCCGAAGTGTAGCGTACAGTGGAATGGTTTTAATGTCGCTAACTTCAGGACCCAAATCATCAATTTCACACTTTATTCTCTTACAAGTCTCATCAATTTCCTTTTGACTAGTTAGGAAAAGCAGGAGATCTCCTTCTTCCTCTTCACACATATGTATCTGGATCACTCTTCAAATTGCTGCTTTGAGATAATCTTTCTCTGGTTCTGGACTATAAAAGATTTCAACAGGATGTGTGCATCTAGGAATAGTTAAGAGAGGACAGTTATCAAAGTAAATCTGGAACTTTCCTGCATCTAGAGTACCACTCATGACTATAACCTTTAAATCTGATTGCTGCCTTACAACTTCCTTCAAAACACCCATGAGAATATCTGTAGCCAATGCTCTTTCATGAGATTCATGAAGAATTATTACACCATAATGCTCCAGGAGTGGGTCATTCAGAGCTTCACGAAGTAACATCCCGTCAGTCATATACTTAAGAATGGCTTTTGCACAACTGCAGTCTTCAAGTCAAAGGGGGTAATGAACTTCCTGGCCCAACATCACATCCACTTCATCAGCAACTCTCTGAGCCACACTCATTGCAGCCACTGTCCTGGGCTGGGTACAGGGAACTCCACCCTGTACAAATATCCTCATGGGTGTTCTGAAGGAAGTTGTAAGGCAGCAATCAGATTTAAAGGTTATAGTCATGAGTGGTACTCTAGATGCAGGAAGGTTCCAGATTTACTTTGACAACTGTCCTCTGTTAACTATTCCTGGATGCACACATCCTGTTGAGATCTTTTATACTCCATGGGCCCAGGTAATGAACTTTTATACTCCATGGGTCCAGGTAATGAACACATGTACTCCACATACCACATACCAACACAGAAATCTGTGTTGTCTTATGAGACCCAGTCTTGCCAACCAGTACAAATGATTGATGTCTAACCAGAATATCTGTAAACCTATCCTTGTATTTCCAAATGGAGCTGAAGCCTTTTCTTCAGAATATCATAATATCAAGGAGTGTGGGGTAAATTGGTGAATGAATTAATGCACTGTGGAAGTGATGTGTGTCCTGCATGTCTGGCCTGTGTTGAATGAGAAGAATGTGTCGAATGTGTGGAATGAGCAGAGTGAGTTAAGTGATCTGAATAAGAAGCCTTTAAAGGTGGTAATACAGCACTGAGAAGCACAGCAATAGTTGAAGCTTACAATTCCTTCTCCTTTTCTTTGTCTCTCTCCTGCTCTCTACCTCCTATATCAAGTTCTCAGTCCCAATCTTTAGGCCAACCTTCATGATTCCAGTCATGATGCTGACCTTTCCCATTGGTCCCCACACACTTCTTGCCAGAGGGGAAATCCCCCAGGTCCAGCCAGTGCCCCTTGGACATACTCACACTTTGAATGAATGGAAGGTAGAAAAGAAGAAAAACAAAGCTGGTGGCTGTATGGGAACAGCAGATGACAGCTAATTAACTCTGGGAGATTCCCACCCCTCTCACTACAAGAACTCACTCTAGCATTTTTCTAAAAACCTAGGTTTTTGATACTTGCTAGCCAATCTTGTTGAGTTGGTCTTGGAACAATTTTCTGGTTTGAAAGTGTCCCTGTAAGGTATTTCCAATGCAACAATATCAGAAGGTAGATCCTAATTGCCCTCGTGAATTGCCCTCATGAATGTCATTATTTTAAATATTGGTTCATTGTCTTGGGAATAGATTCATTGCAAAATGAAAAGTGCAGCTCCCTTTAGTATCATTCTCATCTTCTTTGCCTTTGCAACATAAGATGATTTAACAAGTATAGCACCACTAGATGTCAGTCTCTCCATCTTGAATTTTCCAGTATCCAGAATTGTTAGCTAATAAAGTTATTCTAAGTATAAATTACTGAGTTTCTGGCATTTTGTTATAGCAGCACAAAATAGATCGAGACAAACTGCCACTGGAAACTCTCCTGGGAATCCCAACCCACGCTTCCTGCCTCATTCTTATCTTACAGCCTACAAGGGCTTAGAAAATACAGTCTCAAGTTGGTCCTGGCTCCAACTAGTCTATTAATTACCATCTCAACAATTAACAATCATTTGCAGATTGCAGTTGTCAAAGTACTCCCCTTTACATATCACTTAATTTCCTCCTCACCACAGCTTGCTGTGATAGGCAAAAAATTTGGAGCTCAGAAGGTTTAAGAGACTAGTCTAGGGCTAGGGATATAGCTCAGTGACATAAGCACCTGCCTGGCAAGTACAAGGTCCTGAGTTCAATCCTCAGTACAAAAAAGATAAAATCTCAAAGAGACTGGTCTAGAATTATACATTAAGAAGGGAGAGTTAATATTAGGATCCAGGTCACCGATCTTCATATTATGGTTCATCTGTGATATTTCCTTAGTTCCTGGGGTCTATTGTGGTTCAAGCCTGAAACAAACCAACTGGGATCTCCTGGTCTGGCTGGTACGCTTAGCACTCTTTATTAAGCCCATCTGATTGAAATGGTGCTGCATGTTCCTGGCCTTTTTATCTGATGGACAGGCTACTCTCTGGGACCTCCCACCAAGGTTCCCACTGGACACTTGGAATAGATTTATAGAGAGCAAGTGGAAAATAAACACATATGAACACTTAATGTGGAACAAGCCATCATAGTGTGGAGCCAAGGCAAAAAGTATAAATAAACATTTCCATGAAAATGGGCAAGATTCACTGTGAATGGTGTTTTAGTGTGTGTAATTGTACCAGAAATAAGACTTGGCCAGATGTCAAAATACCAGTCATCTAGCATTTATTACTGTTTTTTAATTGAAGACAAAGACTTTGTAAACCATAAGAAGTACTAATATTGTTTCAAATTACCTCAAAGTGTCCAGATGAGTAGGTGTTTCTGGGTAAGGCAACTTTATGCGGTGTGTGTGTTATTTTTCAGGAGAATTTGTGTGTGTGTTGCACTTGTGTGTGTATGTGCATGTGTCTACCATGGGGATTGAACCCAGAGTCTCAAGCATGCTAAACAACTGTTATGACAATGAGCTACATTGATAGTCCAAAAATAACTTTTTTAGTGCATTTACTACAAAGGCTGATATATATATATATATATATATATGAAAAATAATTACTCAGTCTTTAGGACTTTACTTGGTTGTTCCTCAGAGTGTGGCATCTTATTTGGGGCTTAGCCCCTAGAAACATAATGTCAACTGGGATTTCTATCTATTTATTTATTCATTTATTTATTGTATTTTAGAGAGGGATCTACAGGGTGCTCAGGGTCTCACTACTAGATTGAACTCATAGTGATCCGCCTGTTTACAGCCTCTCAAGAGCTGGGATTACAGGTGCACACCACCCACTCAGTCTCAATGGCCATCTCAGCCCACCCCAGGAGTGGGGCCAGCACAAGCAGGCCCAGGGATTGAACCCCCAGCCCCTGTGCCTGCTTGCAGGTGCTTTAATCCTCTGAACTATTTGGCTGGTGCTTCAACTGGGATTTCTAAAAATGGATTGATTTTTTAAAGGTTATAGTGACAAATCTGTAAATAAGATTTACAGTAAATAATCTTCATCTATTTAGAGAGTTAGCAGAAAGAATTTACAAAATAAAGGGCTACAGCATTGTATAAAATATGTCACATTCAGAGGTCACTTGCAGAATCAAACGTGGAGATGGCCAATTTACTAACCTCAAACTTACCTTACTTGCCTTCATTGCTCAACTTTTCTCATTTACTTTTGAGAATTCATGATGATTTCCATTTTAGTCAGAACACCAATATTTGAGTCAGAGTCTGTCTTGGCTTGTGAACATGTTAACATAAGCACAGGGGTGCAAATACAGATGTTCCTCAACTTATTTTATTCATTTATTTACTTATTTAGTTTTACTGTATTTGGTACAGAGTCTCACTACACAGCCCAGACTTGTAGTGATCCTTCTATTTTCAGCCTCTGCAGCACTGGGATTACAGGTGTGCACCACCATGCCTAGTCTCAGTGGCCAGGCCCACTTCTTGACTTATGATGGGGTAATGTCCCAAAAAACCCATCCTCAGCTGAAAATCTCCTAAATTGAATATGCATTTACTATATCTCACATCCAAAATAGCTTAACAACACAGTACACTGTGAGTATTGGTACTTTTGACTATGTAGCATGCTCCTCCTCCATTGTGAGAGAGAATAGTAGGACACATAGTTACCCTGAAGACGAGCAAAGTTCAATCCTTCAAATTTGGTTTCTATTGAATTCCTGTCACTTTTAGATCATTGAGAAGTTATAAAGTTGTAAATTGTAAGTTGAATCATAATTAGTTAGGAAACATCTGTATTAAATTCTGCTTTGCATGTAAAAGTAAATCTTGGAAGAAGTAGTAGGATCTTCTCCTGGAAACATCTAGATACTCTGAAAAACTTGCAAGTGGAAATCTGTGTTCACTTTCAGTTCTACTCAACTCTGGCACTATAATGTCCTCACCATGTCTATCACATATACAACAGACAGTTTGTACTTAGAATTTCATCTCAGAGTGACTGGATTTATAGACACCAACCAACGTCTATAATTGTCAGGCTACAAAGATGTTAAAGATCATTTCCCAATGTCACTAGATACCACTGGCAATTCAGTCAGAAAGAACTTTATCATGGAACTTCTGTACAAGACTAAGCATTCTGCATCCCACTGCTCACATCAGCAATATATCTACCATAGTTACTGTGGCAGTTGAAACCTATCTTCTTTCATGCCATTCCAAATAGTGGACATATGGATGAGAGTCTTACAGCTTTCAACTGGTAATTCAACATGCACAGATCAAGAGGGGGGAGAAGCTTGCATGACACTATCATGAAAATCCATAGTGACATAATAATTTTACTCTGAAGTTTCCTGACTATAATCTCCCTCCTGTTTCTTTTGTGTGTGTGTGTGTGTGTGTGTGTGTGTGTGTGTGTGTGTGTTATTAGCTCCATTTTATTGATGAGACTTCTCAAGTTCAGAGAGATTAAATAACTTCCCTAGGTTCTTTTTTTT
>NW_004524900.1:253526-255563 GCF_000260255.1 Octodon degus
TCAGCCAAAATTGAGATAATTTCTCTTCTTTCAAGGAAAGTTGCCCGGTCATCCTCCACATGGCTCTGTTGATATGGCATATTACACTTATAGATTTGTGTACATTCAACTATCCCTGCATCCCTGGGATAAATCCCACCTTGTCATGGTATATAATCCTCCTAATGATTTGCTGCATTATATTTTCTAATATCTTATTGAATATTTTTGCATCTATATTCATTAGGGAGATTGCCTATAGTTCTCTTTTTCAGATGGGTCTTTCTCTGGTATTGGTATGAGTGTAACACTCATTTCCATAAATGAGTTAGGAAGCATTACTTCCTTTCTAATTTCATGGAAAAGTTTGAGGAGTACTAGGATTAAGTCTTCTCTAAATTTCTTACAGAATTCAGCTGTGAGTGAATCAAGACCTGGGCTTTTCTTTATTGGTAAGTTTTTTATTACATTTTCAATTTCATGAACTGATACTGGGTTATTCAGAATGTTTATATCTACTTGATTCAGCTTTGGTGTTTCATACCTATCTAGGAATCTGTCCATTTCTTTTGTATTTTCCATCCTATGAGAGTAGACTCTTTCTTTCTTTCTTTCTTTCTTTGTTTCTTAAAAGTATTTAGTACAGGGTTTACAGGGTCTCAATACACAGATTGGACTCATACTGATCCTTCTTGTTTTTCAGCCTCCCAAGCACTGGGAGTACAGGCACATGCCATCAAGTCCAGTCTCAATTGCCATCTCAGCATGCCCTGGGGGTGGGGCCAACACAGCAAGCCCAGGGATCAAACCTCTAGACCCTGTGTCTGCCTAAGCAGGGAGATTAAACATTTTCAAAGTGGATATTGACGATCTGAGTTTCAATGGGATGTGTAGTAATTTCACAATTTTCATTCATTGTTCCTAGAATTTGAGGTTTTTTCTTTCTTTTTTCTTGGTGAGGTTGGCTAGAGGTTTATCAATTACTTACTCTTTCAAAGAACCAACTCTTTGATATATTAATTCTTTGTGCTATTTTCTTTTGCTTAATTGCATTAATTTCTTCTCTGAGGGCTGGCAAAATAGCTCAATGGATTAAAGCACCTGCAAGTAGGTGTAGGGAGGGGGTGTTGATCCCTGGGTCTTGCCATGCCAGCCCCTCCCCTGCGGCACGCTGAAATGGCAATTGAGACTGGGCATGGTGGCACGTGCCTGTAATCCCAGCTCTTGGGAGGCTGTAAATAGGCATATAACTACAAGTCTGATCTAGTAGTGAGACCCTGAACACCTTGTAGACCCTTCCCTAAAATACAAAATATATAAAAATAAAGAAATAGATTCTTCTCTAATTTTTTAATTTCCTACCTTCTCTGGGCTTTGGGTTTGACTTGCTCTTCTTTTTCTAGAAGCTTAAGATGCAGAAGTAGGGTATATCTTAGTTCTCATTTTGTTTTCCTAATGTAAGAATTCACCACTATAAATTTCCTTCTGAGAACTGCTTTCATTGCATCTCACAAATTCTCATAAGTTGCATTTGAATTTTTGTTAGAGTATAGATATTGTTTGATTTCTTCTTTAATTTTTTCTGTGGCCCATTAGTTGGTCCATAGGATGTTATTTAATTTCCATGTGTTTATGGAGTTTTGCAGATTCTTTTCTTGTTAATTTCATTGCATTGCTCTACAGTCAGATAATATGAGTGGGGTGATTTCAATTTCCATGCATTTACTTAAGCATTTTCTATGGTCTATTTTAGAGAACATGCTATGTGTAGCTGAAAAGAATGTGTATTCAAATGCTGTTGAGTGGAACACTCAGTAAATGTTCACTAAGCCTATTTGTTCAAAGGTTTGGTTCAGTTCTGCTACCTCTTTACTAATTTCTTGTCTAGTTGACCTATCTTTTTGAAACAATGGGTATTAAGTTCCCCTATTAAAATTACGTTATTGGTCATTAGATTTTTTTCATGTTTTTTAATATTTGTCTAAGATAAAAAAAAATTTGTCTAAGATAGTTGAGTGCTCCCATATTTGGTACATACCTATTTACAATTGTTATGTC
>NW_004524900.1:255663-261987 GCF_000260255.1 Octodon degus
TGAAAGCCTGAGAGAGTGTCTTCTCCCCATGTGACTCTCCTTAGGCCCACTCTATGTCATCGATCACTTTCCTCTTTGGCCCCATAATCTTCTTCCCTCCTGTTTCTGTCTAGCCTAGAAAGTAGGAAATAGCATAGTAATTCATTAGCTGTGTGACCGGTAAACAATTCTTTTTTTTTTTGTTTGTTTGTTTATAGATTGAAGCTATCAAGCTAAGTATAAATGACCAATTAATCAAGTAAATTATCACTACCTGGAAGTAATTCTAAAAAAAATGGAAAAAAAATACAACAGATCAGGAATGGCTAGAAGAACACAAGAATACTCCCAAGTGAAAACTTCTGGAAGGCAGGACGTGGCATATCTGTGTGTGCCCCCAGGCTGAGCACACAGCTGCCACAAAGTGGGCATGGCCAGTGATTGCTCATTTGAACTGAAGCACATGTGTTTTGGCCTTTGAGCCACTTTCCCAGACAGCTTGCCAAATGGTTTCTTTCAGGATTTTATTTTTAAAAATATCAGCAAATCTTGTTTGTATTCTTGCAAGTTGTCCGAGGAAACTGACTTTTAAAAAATAGCCCTGAGTGATAGGAGTTCAAAGAGCCACTTTAAGCAGAGCACATGATGTGGTCAACATTAGGTACTACAGAGCTAGGCAGGGCATGCAGAGTCCTCTAGCAGCCAGTCTCTCCCTCATGGGAGTTTGAGCTGCACCAACAAGTAAGATGCTGGCTTTCAAATGCTCTCAATGGCTTGGAACAAGGTGCTGTACAAACATCTTACTTATTCTTGCCTCTAATCTACTGACCTGGACTCTGTTAACACAAAGAAAAGAACAGACCTGGGTAGGCAGAAGCCAATACCTTTGCACATCCTGAGATGCTTCTTGGTTTGTGACTTCCCAATGAGAAACACTGTAAATTTAAGCCAAAAGAAGTTCCATGTATGTACTTGCTCATGATAGGAGCTTCCTCTTCTGGAACATAAACACTGTATTGTCCCTCTTAAATGTTCCACTTTAACTCTCAGCAGAGCACCCCCATGACCCTAGGCATCTTGTTTTCTTTCCTGCGCCATGGGAGCACTGTCTATGTCCTCCAGCTTTCTTTTGAAATCTATTGGAGACCTCTCCTGGAGAGAAGTTCTCTTTTAGAGCTTTAAATTGTGAATTTAATTCCTCTACACAAGGGGAAAAAAGGATAATGTGGACACTTAGATTACATGCTGTCCAGATTTTCAAGAGAGGCAATGTAGAGAGATCATGAGATCAAAGGATGCACCTCTGCAATGCTTAGGTGACAAGTTGTTCAAAATGTTAGGAACAACTTTGTAACCAAGTTCAGAGAATGAAGAATTCTTCATGATTAGCAGACTCAGTTTCTTTAAGTGTTCAATAAAATGGAAAGTGATAGGCTAGCAGGAAAGGAGTGTTCTAGTCATTCTAGTGTGAAAGAGACATAAAGAAGTCAAGAGACATAGTAACTAATATAATGTTTCAAAGAAATTGATGGCAAAAAGGTTATGTTAATTGGGGAACTTTCATAAAGTATTGGGTCTCAGGATTAATTTTGTTGGGTACTCATCAACATGGGATTATATGTTCTATAGTAAAATATTCCCTTCTTTTGAGGTGCTTAATGAGGTATTTAGTGCTAAAGTGACTTGAAAACTTAAATTTGCTTTAAAATATCCTACTTAAAAAGGGTAAGGGTAGATGAAACAAATATGGTAAAATATTGATGATTATTGAAGCTGAATAATTGGCATCTTGGTGTTTACTGTACTCTTTTAGGTCATGGTTGGAAATTTCTGTTAAAATTTAGCAAGGGTCGGGGAGATAGCTCAGTAGACTAAGCACAAGAATAGTACAATCAACTTAACTATCCTATGTATATACATAAACAACTTTTCCCTTCTTTTTTTCCTTTCTTTCCTTCTTTCCCTAATCCCAATTCTTTATCCCTTTTGCTCAGTTTCTTCCCCTTTAATGATATCTATTGTACCTTTCAGATTTTCTATACTCTTTCAGGTTCCTGCACATGGGATTGAGCCTTGAGATAGAGGCTATGACTTCCTGGGGCTTGAAATGTTACACATCAGAGCTGAAGCACCAACCCTAAAACATTAGATAGTAGTTCAATTGCATAATGCTGATTATTCTCTGCATATCTTTCTCTGCATATTGCAGAGATAAATGCAGGTCTCCTCCTAGCCCAGCTCATAGTACTCACCTACTTCCTCAGGCACTCATCCTCAAGCCATTTCTCCTTCATGAGTGAATAAAACCCAAGTTCAGCTGAGTTGAGGCCTTTGTTCTAGATAGCCATCAGCATGGCTGGACTCAGGATCCCTTAGCTCCCCACAACTACAAATATGCTTTAGTGTCTTTATTCTCACCATGAGTTGCACTGAAAGTGGTAGATTGGAATTAACTTGAGAAGATTCCAATAACTTATCTGTGACATTACAAATATAAACTTCCCAGACTGAGATGAGGACCAGGAAGGCTCACTATACAGTAGGCTTAGTGTTTTAGTTTTAATGCTTAAATCTTTAATCCATTTTGACTTTAGTTCAGTGCGTGGTGATAGACCTAGGTCTAGTTTTAGTTTTTCGCATGTGGAAAGGCAGCACCATTTGTTAAAGAGACTATTTTCTTTCCTGTAAATGTGTCTGACCCCTTTATCAAAGATAAGGTGGTTAAATTTGTTGGCAGTCATGTCTGCATCTTCTAATCTGTTCCACTGCTACTCAGGTTTGTTTTTTGCCAGTACCATGCTGACTTTATCACAGTTGCTGTATGGCACAATTTCAAGGCAGGGATTGTGATGAATCTTACCTTGTCTTTGTTGGCCAGGATTGTCTTTTATATTCTAGGTATTTTCTGGTTCTAATTGAATTTTAGCAATGTTTGCTCTAGATCTGTGAAGTATGCTGATGATATTTTGATTAGTATTGCATTAAATCTGTATAGTAGCTGTGGGAATATATCCATTTTAACAATGTTGGTTCCTCCTATCCATGATCAAGGACTGTCTTTCAATTTCTGAAATTTTCAACCTGTTTTTTCAGAATATTGTAACTTTCACTGCATATACCTTTTACTTCCTTTTTTTAGATTATGCCTAAGTATTTCAAGTTTTGAATGATATTATGAAGGGTATTGTTTCCCTAATTTTTCTATCAGTGAGTTTGTTGTTTGTGTAGAGGAATGCTATTGAATTTTGGGTGTTGACTTTGTATCCTGTTATGATATTGAATTTGTTTATAATTCTAGGAGTCTTTTTGTGGAATTTTTTGGGTCTTCCATGTAGAGTATCATGTCATTTCTGAATAAGGATAACTTAACTTCTTCCTTTCCTATTCTTTTTTTTCATATATGATTCCATTTATATGAAATGTTTAGGCAAATCAATAGGAAGAATGTTTTTAATACATATAAAACTAAGGTGCGTACTGCAATTAGTTGAAGTACATTAATAGTTTCTTATAGATAATTATATTGGGAAAGATAGCTAACAAAATGAAAAACCTTTGAATTAGTTCTGACAAATAGTATTCATTAAGCAGTTTATTGGACAATTTCTGTGAAATACATATAGGTTTTCTTTGAACTAAGTATATAAAACTCAACATATTATTATAGTTTTCATTAGTATACAATCCAAAACTAAAAAAAATTTTAAACAAACTGGCCTTATTTTACAGGAAAAGTAGTATTTTAAAAAGCTAATTCCACTGCTTGAACCTGATTGGTTGCATAAAACATACAGTTTTCCTGAAAAGGACAGGGTAACAATAAGACCAGAAAGGCAGAACCCTCAAACTATAAAAACAAAGTGTGTTAGAATGAAGCCTATGTTTGGCTAGCTATTTCAGTTATACTCTCTAGTTTTACAGACACAGAAAGTCTTTTTTTTTTTTTTAGGACAAACATGCATATTCTTGTAATACAATGGGGAAGACAACAAACATCATTTTAATTGTTGAGCTTTTTTACTTTTTATAGCACTGCATCCACATTTTTATTTCTTTTCCTTTACAGTCTGGAGTGCATCTGACTCATTATCTTCTCCAATTTGATTGCTAGAGCCATGTTTCCTTTAATCTTCAATTTTCCTAACATGAATGCCATTGTTGGTTTTAGTTTTCCAAGAATTTATTGATGGGGGCCCGGGAGATGGCTCAGGGGAATAAGTGCTTCCCTGGCAAGCGCAAGGGCCTGAAAACATTTTCCCAAAATTGTCAGTAGACATACTCATCACGACATCTGCCTGGTCAGAGGGCTCCCCATATCCAACATTCCCGCCCTTGCTTTTGAGATCAAGAAACCATGTGCCACCATCTTCACCTGACAGTTCAAACTGATAGATGGCTTGCGTGGCTTTTACAACATCATCACTGAGAGCATCCTTAATAATTCTAAATGTTTCTTCCACAGGTCCAGAATGTGACTTCACCTGTGCCTGTGATTTCTCTTCTTTTAATTCTGGAGCAGCACCCTGTGATCCTGTCTTCTTCATAACTGCATCTGGATGTTCATCTAAGAAAAAATCTGGTAACAGAGGATGGCCTGGTTTAATTGCATAGACATCAACATTTTTTATTCCTTCTTCTTTTAAGATATTTTCATCAATAACAAAGTTGCCAGTAAAGCTTTTAGGCTTTTTAAAAATGGAATATACAGCATCAGCAATTATCTCCACTTTTCGACATTGGCTTTCAATACCTGATCCTCCCAGCATGTCCATAGCAGCAGTATGTATCGCTGTTTTAGGCCATAAGGCATTGACTGCAATTTCACCTTTAAATTCTTCTGCCATTCCCAACACACACATAGACATACCATACTTAGCAATGGTATAAGCACAGTGCTGTTTGAACCACATTGGATTTAAATTCAGTGGTGGGCTGAGATTAAGGATGTGAGCAATTTTACTCTTTTTCAAAAAAGGAATACAGGCTTTAGATGTAAGGTAGGTGCCTCTGGTGTTCACACGCATCATCAAATCCACCTTCTTTGTAGGTGTTTCCATTGTGTTGGTCAAGGAAATAGCACTGGTATTGTTCACCAAAATGTCAATTCCTCCAAATTTCTCCACTGCTTTCTCCACTGTACTGCTGATTTGCTGTTCATCTCTTACATCCACAATACAGTGCAAGGCCTTTCCTCCAGCTGCTTCAATCTCTTCAGCAGCAGTATAGATGGTGTCTGGAAGTTTAGGGTGTGACTGGGAGGTCTTTGCATCAATGACAATATTTGCTCCATCCTTTACAGCTTTCAATGCAATTGCTTTGCCAATGCCACGGCTTGCACCAGTGATGAAAATCGTGCATCCTGCTAGCCCCCGGTGTTGGGCAGCATGACTTCTCTGGATCACAGAAGCTAGCAACAACTCTCCTTTCCTATTCTTATACCTTTTATTTCTCTCTCTTGTCTAATTTCTTTGGTAAATATTTCCAGAACTGTATTGAAATGGTGATAATGAACATCCATGTCTTGTACCTGAATTTAAAGTGAGAGATTTCAGTTTTTCTCCATTTAGAATGATATTGGCTGTTGCTTTACCATAGATAAATTTTATCAGATTGAGGCATAGGCGATCTATCCCAATTTTCTGTGGGGTTTTTATCATGAATGTGTGATGGACTCTGTCTAATTTTTTTCTATGTTTATTGAGATGATCATGTGGTTTGCAGTTTTGGCTCTGTAGAGAACCCTTTCTGGTTCTCATCTCAATCAAGGAAGTTTATGTTTGTAATCCCATGGATAAGTTATTGGAATCCTATCAAGTTAATTCCAATCTACCACTTCCAGTGCAATCCATGGTGAGAATAAAAACACTAAGACATATTTGTAGTTTTGGGGAGCCATGGTAATGGCTATCTAGAACAAAGGCCTCAACCCAGAGCCAAACCTGGATTTTATTCATTCATAAGGTGGAGTAGCTTGAGGATGAGTGACTCAGAATGACAGGAAGTAATTGAGTACTGTGAGCTGGGCTAGGTAAGAGACCTGTATTTACATCTATAATATGCAGAGAGAAGGATATGCAAAGAGTAATCTGCATTACATGATTGAGATAATATCAAATGTTTTGGGGTCATGCTTCAGTTCTCATGTGTAATCTTTCAAGTCCCAGGAAGTCATCCTCAATCTTGAGGCTAAATCCCGGAGCATGGCTGTTCATCCTGTCTTAAGAGAGCAGCAGAGTCAGAGCCCAGGTCCGGAATTTCTGCCGACTTCCGGGAACCCCCAGACCCAGTCCTAGCCCAGGTCCGCAGCAGGAAGGAGCTGAGCACAGCAGCCAGACCTAAGCCAGA
>NW_004524900.1:291098-291590 GCF_000260255.1 Octodon degus
GATGCCCATTTCTGGATTGGGTCCTTTAAATTTTGGGGCCCTAGTGTTTTTTAGTTCTTTATAGATTCTAGAGAGCAGACCTTTGTCTGAGTACTTATTTGTCATGATTTTTTGCAAATTGTGGGTTGCCTTTTCACTTTGCTGGTAATTTCTTTTGACGTGAAAAAACTTCTCAGTAAGAGCAGGTCCCAGTTGTTAATTCTTCAACTGTTTCTCATGCGATTTGATTTCTGTCCATGAACTCTTTGCCTACTCCTATGTTTTAAAGAGTTCATCCTACTTTCTCTTCCAGGAGATTTAGTGTCTCTGCTTTAAAGTTTAGATCTTTAATCCATTTTGACTTTAGTTTAGTGCATGGTGATAGATTGGGTCAAGTTTGATTTTTCAGCATGTAGAGAGCTAGTTTTTTCAGCACCATTTGTTAAAGAGGCTATCTTTCTTCCAGTGAGTATGTTTGGCCCCTTTGTCAAAGATAAGGTGGCTGAGTATGTT
>NW_004524900.1:292551-298317 GCF_000260255.1 Octodon degus
GGGTCCGGCCCACGCTGCGCCTGGGCTGGGACTGGTCCCGCCGGCGCAGGGTAGCAGGAAACTCTCCGCACACTCATCGGACCTGGGCTAGGACTAATGATAACAAAGAGAGACCATTTCTGATGGAAATTATGGAACTTCTTTGCATTAGACTGTCAGAATAAGACAGCATCTTCGTTCCAGACATTCTGTGCAGACATACTTGCCTCCAGAACTGTGAGTTGGGCTCTGGAAAATATCTGCTAGTGAGGAACTGACAAATGTACCGTCCCTTCTCCAAAGTCCATCCCTTCTTCCCTTCTAATGAACTCACCTCTCAGCTTGCTGATGCACTAGCTCACTGGCTATGGCACTTTTGTTTCTACATTTGATAGAAACGGAACTAATCCTAAAGCAGCATTTATGGCTTCTTTACAAATTAACAGTTTACTGTGGAAGCATAAGGTAAAATGACTTAATGCCCAAATGGGGGTATCTTTTGCTTAATTGCTTATGAAGATATATGAAAGGAAAGGAAATTTCAAGTCTGTGAAATGATAGATCTGCTCAAAGGGAGGAAATGTAGGAATAGGTAACAGCACTCCAGAGAGGCTCCAAATAATGCTGTGGAAATAATGGATCCCGGGGAAGCATTTTTTATTGGGGGTTTTTCTTACACCACCTCTCAGATTTACACTGCAACAGGGAGAGAGGCTTGTGATCCATTGACTAGTGTGTGAATAACCTGAGAATATCTGGGGTGGAAAACAAAATGGTCAGCATACATTTTTCTTGGCAGGACTTTAAATCTCTTTAACAATATTACTTGTACCTTCATCAGAGATTTGTTAAAAATATAAAATATTGCCTAGGTTTTAGAGAATTCATTTACTTTAGGTTTTTGTTCACTGTGTGAAAGAGACATTTTTCAGGTAGTCAATGTGGACTATGTGAAATACTCTTATTGTTTAAGTGCTCATTTAAAGCTTAAGTGTGTAGCAGAGAACAAAATTAAATCTTTCTTTAAAATGGTAACTTTATTCAAAATGCTCTGTGTAAAAATTTTAGGCCTTTTAGGATCAATTTTGGTGGACTGTTTATGCCGAAGTCATTTGTAAAAGCTATAGACTTTAAAAACATGACTAGAAACATATAATTTGAAGCCACACATAATTGTCAGTGTGTAACTATAAAGATGGTTCATTTAATTCATCTTAAAGAATAAAGCAAAAAAAAAGAAAAGAAAGAAAGCTGTCTATCAGGGAGAGTGGCTGATGTTTGGTGCTATTCAGATGGTGTTATTTCCAAGTGTCAGTTGTGCCAGTTTTGATTTGTGACTCATTTCTCCACTGCAAAGTTTTGTTGACCTGACAGTGAGATTCAAGGTGCCAAAGCTAAATTGAAATCAAAATACAACAACTCTTTACATCTGGGGTAACTGGTACTAGAAAATGACCACTCAAATGAAACAAACTTAAAATGAGTGCATAATATCATAGTAGGTAGCATAAAACAGATTCAGTGTGTACAGCGTTTATCTTTTTTCAGAACTAGGGATTGCACTCAGGACCTTGTGCTTGACAGGCAAGGGCTTATTCTACTGAGCTATCTCCCCAGCCCCAGTACATACAGTTTCTAAAAAATTAGTTAAAAACTTTTAAAAACTGAGCTTATGTTGCCTTATGTGATAAGGTGGTTGAATAACAATTTTAGACATCATTAAATCAATGAAAAGCAAATCAACAGTTGATTTGAAGAATGTCATATGCTATGGCTTTGGTGGTCCTCAATGATCTGTGCTCTGATTTTTGCACACTTAGTATTCTGCTCAGATAATGACTCTGGACTGGCATTGGTGAATAGGATATTAGCTAGAGGGAGCCAAGGGCAGGCTTGGTAAGCCCTTACACACTAAGAGTTTTCTTCTTGGAATGCTGTCTCTTTAACCCATGTGGTACATTATGAGAATGCCCAAGAAACCACATGGAGAAGCTCATGTGGAAGAGAGATGAAGTCCTCTTACAAACTCTGGTTGAATTACCAGCTGACAGCCATAACTAATATGCTGTATTAGGCCATTTGAGAGTGCTTAGGCATTGTAACTTCAAATCAGCAATATATGAAACACAACAACCTCCTCGTCAATCCACAGACTGAAAGAGGTCATAGTAAGTTGTTACCATAAGACTTTGAGATTTTTTAAATGAAGAAATAGATAATTAAAACAAAAGTCACCTAATAGTAGGCTGCTGCTATACCAGGGGGCATTTGAGTCTAGCAGACATTGGAAAATTTTGGCAGAAAAAGGAGATTGTTAGTGGGATTTGGAAGGGCAGTGAGAAAATTCCTATTGGCAGCTAGAGAAAAGAGAACACAAGCTATGTGCTAGCACAATTTGTACAACTGTTGCCTATGATGATATGGGAAACAGAAAACGTATCAGATAAACATGTGAATCTGGCTAACTAAATTTCCAGGCAGGATGTTGAAAGAAAAATTTGGCCTCTTTACAACTGCCTATGAAACATATAGGAGGATGTTAAACTCAAGAAGGAACTGTTATGATTTAAAGTGGAATTTAGAAGAACTAAATAGGGGCTAGGATTTTTTGGGTTTGATAGTAAAATTGCCAATCTTTTAAGAAAATATTTCTATAGGGGCCAGGGAGATGGCTCAGTAGAATAAGTGTTTCACCAGCAAGCACAAAGGTGTGAGTTCAATCCCCAGTTCTGAAAAAAAATTCTATAATAAAAAATTGACTTTAGTTTGAAGATGAAACCAGTATGCTGGCAGAAAAATACATGGTCTCAGAGTCAAGGTCTCTGTTAAGGCATCAAGAAGGTTCAACACATAATTTAAAGATCCTCTCAGTTGGACAGAAGATTCCTAGGAATCTTAGAAGTATTTACCCTAATATTCAGTCCTAAAAATCAGAGGATAGCCTTGAAGGAATCTGTGAATGTAGTTTTATCTCATAGAGCAGATTGTAGTTTGAAACACAGAAAACTACAAAGAAAATTTAATAAAATTAAATCCATCTGTATCTGCAATTTAAGCAACTACATCAAGGACAGCAATATGTAATACAAAACCATGCATGAGTACCTCTCATCTTGGTCTTCTAAATGTGTACCATTACTAATATCTTACTTATTGTTATCATACTCTCTTTAAAATAAATTTATTTTTAAAAAGAAAAATACTAGAAAAATAATTAAGGTTTATTGAAAGCAAGCATTATTGTTCAATTTTTGTCCAATCTTTCATAATTATATATGTTAGTCCGAGCAACAGATCTGATAATAAAAATTGGTGATATAACAATTGTTAATGTGCTATTCTTGATTTGAAAATCTGTAACATATGTACTGTTGTATATTACCCTATCTCTGTATTTGCATCTGCTTTGTTTTTGCTTTTGTTTATACTCTTCAAAATAAAATAAATCAGCCAAGATTAACAGAACACAAGGACTTTAAGATGAAAACATATCTCAAGACTTCCAAACTTCTGTGGGGAGGAAGCAGGTCAAGAAAGAATCAAACTTACAACGTTGAGTTACTTATCTTCAGATAAGAACTGTTCAGGGAGCACAGCTAAATCTCCCAGTGAATAGAACTGAGTAATACCAAAGAAGATGACCACAGGTACTAGGTTGAATTTCAAAACTGATAAAGTCTAATGACTGCTATGGGCCTCCCATTTTGAGCCTTTTTGCATGGGAATTGGTTGCACTTTTCCTGTCCTTGATGATTGATGGTTTATTTGATGGGGGTGGGGCAGAAAACTCATTTTATTGGTTCACACTTCTTCAGCTTAAGAAGAATTGCACTAAAGAGCCAATGAGTTTCTGTCCTTTGTATTATAATGGGAGGGGCTGATGTCTTGGGAGCCTTGGAGGAGTTAAGTATAGTTTGTATGTGAAAAGAATATGACCAGAGAGCACTAACTGTGGGCTCTGCTGATGTTGGCTTTATTGTGTTGATGATCCTCAGTGAACCCCACATACTAATGAGGCATATTTCTTTCCTTCATGGACTCTCAGCTTGACCATGAACTAGCTTTGAATAAAGGGCCTTTAGAAAGAGTGGGGTAAAGCAGCCCTAAAAAGGACTTGAACCCTGGGGCATAGTCTTTTGGAACCATCCTTTGTGAAGCCTGATTACAAGGCTAGGTAAAATGCCAAGCAACTATGGGTAGGAAGGAGAGGCCCCCCAAAACACTTCCAACTAAGCTTCCAGTCTGTGGGAGACCAATGCTTGGCCTCATACTACAGACTGCTGCATTTGATCTGTTGTCTTGTGACCTTCCCAGAGCTAAGTTTCTGTTTCCCCTCCTAGCCATTTCCCAGAAGTCACATGCCTGATCTCCATTCTAGAGACCACCCCCCAGTGCCTAGCGACCTGATGACGTATAATCACTCCTCCCTCTTCTTCCCCGCTTCCTATAAATTCTCTGAGACTTCCTTGAATAAACGGGGCTTGATCAGAAACTTTGTCTTGCCTCCATTCCTCGTGTCTCCTGTCCCTATTTCATCCCCACTCCCCTTCCAGGGTCCTCGTTGACTAACCCGCGGGTCGGGTCACCAGTCAATGGCCAGCTTCAACTTCCAGCCTGGTAAGTGTGGCCGTTTTGGATTTTCTTGTCATGCTAGCACCAAGCAGCAACAAGTGAAGCAGAAAAACTACTGAGCCAAGTTTAGAGAAATGTCTCATTGTTATTCTTTTATTGTATGAGTGGTCTGTAATGCAGCAACAGATAAGACAGATAGAGACCTGATAACTTTTAGGCAAAATTCTGCAACAGCAGGATAAAATACTTTTGATTTTATCTTTTTCCCATAATTTTATTGAGAAACAAATAGCAATAAGACAGTTTCAAGCCAAATTGGTAGCACAGTTTCAAAAATTAACACATTGCATATATTCTTCCTAGTGGTTAATTGCTGTACAAGATACGGACATGATATCCTATTTACAAACAATATTACAACAAATCCTTCTATTCATTAAGATAATGTAACTATATATCTATCCTGACCACTTTGAATACACAGATATATAATGGACATTCATCTGTATCCCTTTTTTTTTTTTGGTTAAGTTCTGTTATACCAATATTATAGGTGTGTCAACTCAGCAAAATATTCTAAAAAAGTCCAGTAATCCATAATAGTATTGGGACTTCCACTTCACTGTCAATGTGAGAAATGGTTGACCTGAGTCCCCTACAGCTCAACATAACAGCATGGCTTTACTTCTTATACTTTGTTTTCATACTTTTCTGCTGGATGGTTAAGACCAAGGTAAAGCAGGACCTATGCAACAAGAGTTGTATCTTTTGGGTCGGATAAGGTCAGTGAAATTCCCTCAGGATTTATCCTGAGATCCTGTACCTCAGGTTGTAGAACCTTTGTCAGTGTCAGCCATGTGGATGAGTCACGGTCATCGCTTGGCCAATGTGCTCTCTGTGAAAGCCTGAGAGAATGTTTTCTCTCCATGTGACTCTCCTTAGACACACTCTACATCATCGATCACTTTCCTCTTTGGCCCCATAATCTCCTTGATCAGAAAATTTGGGACACTAACGAGTTACATGACATTGCAGTACAAGTTCTCATATGTCCTGAGTCGTAAGTGACCTTGGAAGGCTAGGGCCAAAATGTTGGCTTTCCTTGTAGCCCTCCTTTTTCTCTAATTTTGGTCTGCAAACTTAGGTTGTTAGCCATCCAGAAGACAAGCTTATTGCTATTACCATACAACCTAGGCTGTTAAGCTTAACCTCACT
>NW_004524900.1:299937-323751 GCF_000260255.1 Octodon degus
TGGCTGAGTATGTTTGTAGGGGCTTCAGTGTCTTCTAATCTATTCCATTGATCCTCAGGTCTATTTTGATGCCAGTACCATGCTGATTTTATCACAGTAGGCTTGTGGTATAATTTCAAGTCAGGAATTGTAATGCCTCCTGCCTTGTCTTTGTTGCCCAGGATTGCCTTTGCTAGTCTAGGTCTTTTCTGGTTCCAGATACTTTGATTTTATTTTACATTTGAAGTTTTTCCATACTCATAAGAAGGGCTAATATTTTTTCAAAAAAATGAATGATTTTATTTTGCCCAAGGATTTTAATAGCATTTGATTTTAAATTGTATTAATCCTTTCATATTTGTATCACTTTCTTTCATACCTTTTCTTTGTTGATTTTCTCTTCAATTAACTAGTCAAATTGTTTTTTATACTAATTTATTAATGTCTTAAAATGTATTTCAAGCACTTTTGCAATATCATTTTTGTCAACATAGAATCTTGAAATTTTGCAACATTAACAAATTCTGCAGTAGACTTGCACTTGAATTTTACATACAATACTGACAGTACACATACTACTGATTTGAGAGGAGAGAGATTTGGTGAGGATTAATTTTATCAGTAGTTAGCCTATTAATAAATGGTTTTGGTGTATGAAGGGTTTTTTTATATTAAACAACTCAGAGAGTGCATTTTCAGAGTAGAAGCCCTCATACTGCTTCATTTATACCTGACTAGGTCATAGTAACGGATCATTGCAGGGTTTTCTGGTAAAAGCTGAGTTGAAGCATTTCTTCAACTCACCTTTTACCAGACTTAGGCTCATTGTCTAAAAAATTCTGTCAGCTTTCTACCCTGAATCTCATCTTGGCACCAACCCACTCAAGCACAATTTGGTGAGTGAGAGAGCCAGAGAGAAGTCCAGATCCTTGGATGAGGTGCTGTTTAAGCTTGCAGTTGTAGATGTGCAAGAGGTGAAGAGAGATGGTGCCTCTGAGAAGATGGCTTCTGCATAGCCTACAACAGCAGGCTGCAGTGAGATGGTGTGGTCACTGACATTGGTAGATGTGACTTTGAATGTAGATAGCATTAGTCACTGTTTATCTCTTGTGAGAGGAAGGAGAGAGAGTCCAGTAGCTGTTTAACCAACAAGATAGAAGTCACAGAACAAGAGTGATCAAGGATGCAGCACCAGTCTAAGGTAGGAGGTTGGCAAGCTTCCTAGAGAGGGAGGGGTGTCACTGAATGGTGTTGTAGCAGCTAAATTAGCTAGCAATATTATAGGCAGTCAGACAGGGCCAGGTCCTCAAGGAGACAAGATGAAAGGCAAGGTGACTTTACAACTTGGAAGAGAGAGACACCCCTGTATTGACCACACCTCAAGACCAAGACAAAAGAGGAAACACAGCTACATACTTCGCTAAGGATGGACATCAGGGATTGATATTCTAAATAGGTATCAATTACCTTGAAAGAGCCCAAAAGAGTCACTAGCCCAATCCCGAATATGAGGAGACCCTGTCCCATATTCATGCCCACTTGCTATGTGACTCACTTCCCCATTTGGTACTGGATTTAATCAATTTTTCCTGAGCAATGGTGCTTGTAATCTCATTGGCTGACCATAGTTTTGTCTCACCTCATACTCACGTAAGTGAATTCCCATGTCTTCTCCACCACCTTAGACCCACCTCACCACATGGTTTTCCTCTATAAAAGTCCCTGCAACAGACAGCTTCCCAGGACAACCTGCTCATCACTCCCCATCCCTCTCTTGGACAGGAACTTTCTTTCCCTCAATAAACATAATCTACTCATAACCTCCATTTGTTCCTAAAATTCATTCTTCAGTTTTAGAGAACACAAACTCCTCCCAGGTGACTTTTAGGTCGGGAGATCAGTTTTTCTCCCTGTGTCATTTGGAGATTTCCCTGTATTAGTGGGGCTAGGTAGAAGCCTGGAGAAAGTGGAGACTCACATCAAAGGCAATGGCAGCAAATGGAAAATATGCCCAGGAAGTCTGGAGGTCTTCATAATAGGGACACTTTCTCCATCTTTCCATTTTTATTCTGTGAAGATTATAAGTCTACTGGTTTGTGCCATCAACAGATGGGTGTTCCCCCTCTTTCAGTTTGCTGGTTTACATGTTAGTCAGCCACAGATACACCCAGAATGGTGCTCTGCTGATGTGCTAGGCATTTTCCAATCCATTCAAGTTTACATATCATGATCAACAATCATGCCATCCCTCCACAACATGTCTTATTGGAGAGATCCTCATATTGAATGACAGGAGGTTGGGAAGCCACAAAGAGGCAAAGGAGAAAGGTGTTGCACTCTGAGGACAGACTACTCTCATTTTTCTCTTCATTCTGCCCTGTGGAAAGAGGAAAAGAGGACTGAGCTCAGGAGCTCACATCTGGGCACAACTGCTTAGCATCCCATCAAGAGAACCAGATTGCAGGAATAACCACTTGTCTGTTCACTCTTAAAACTGCTGTGGAAAAAAGCTGCAAGGTCCTTTGAAGCCAATTCTGCCCAGGACTGGCACTAAAAATAAAAGAGTGTTGGCTTCAAGAAAGGCCTGAGGGCTGGCCAAATAGATCAGTGGATTAAAGCACCTGCAAGCACGCCCAGGGACCATCCCCAGGCTTGCTATGCCAGCCCCGCCCCAGGGAGTGCTGAGATGGCAAATGAGACTGCAGGTGGTGGTGCACACCTGAAATCCCAGCTCTTGGGAGGCTGTAAATAGGAGAATCACTGCAAGTCTGATCTAGTAGTGAAATCCTGAACACCTTGTAGACCCTTCCCTAAGGACTGAAATTTACAGAGAAGATACAAGGTAAAGAACAGGAGCTCAGAATAAGATTAAGCTGTAACTAATAAAAGTAAAGAGGTGGAGGCCTGGGAGATGGCTCAGTGGAATGAGTTGGGGCTTGAACCCAGAGCTTTCATGCTGAGTTATACACCAGTTCTTTTTCAATGTTTATTTTGAGTTAGGGCCTAAGTCAATAAATTGCCCAAGTTGGACTGAAACTTATGGTCCTCCTGCTTCAGCCTCCCTGACATATCTATGTATATTGCTGAATATTAAGCTTAGTTATTTGGCTAAGAACTACATTTTTGTAACTGATGAGAACCTTTGCAGATATATAACTGCAATCTACCCTTCAAAAATTACACTTTGAGTTTGAACACAAAATAAATATATGAAAAGGGGATATTTAAATTAAATAATTAGTGCTGAATTAACCTCCAATGGGCGAAGGCTGTACATTTATAGTTACAGCAGAGGGGCTGTGGAGATAGCTCAGTGGTCTAAGCACCTGCCTGACAAGCACAAGGACTAGGTTCAACCCCTCACATTGCAAGCTATGCCAGCCCCACCTCCAAGCTGCAGAGTGAGACCCTGTATCAAATATAGTTACAGAAAGTATTCGTTTATTGATTCAGTCAACAAATATCTGAGTGTCTGCTCAGGGCCAGCAATTATATCTAGTGTTCATCTTCTTAATGCAAGAATGGAAAACATTTTTAGGATTTTTTTTTTTTCTCTGAATGCCTTCAGGGCAGGTTTGGCTGGCTTGAGTTGTGGGGATTGAACCACAGCAACCTGAGCCTGACAGCTTTGTTGAAGCAGCCATTTAAATAACCAAGCTAAAGGGCAGGCCCCCTAGAAAACATTTTTAAAAGCTAGAGTGCATAGAGTGGGATCACCAGCACTAAGTTATGGTATTTTAAAACAGAACAAAGTTACTAATGGGATATTTGGAAAAAGTAGATATTCTCCTATAGAGCACTTCACCTTAACAGCAGAAACTGCTAAAACACTAATTGAGTTATGCTTCACAGTGAGACTACAGATAGGCTAATGCATGCAGAATGCAACTGAAAAACAAAATCACTTAGGCAAAACTCCCTCTGACTGCGATGGCTTTAGGGCTTCAGTACAAATTAGGCAGTTGGAGTTTTGTTCTGATGCCACAAAAGGCTGAAATCAGCACTTTCTAGTTGTATCTATGCTTCAGAACAGTCTTTATTAACCCCGTTAATGCATAATTTTTACAGTAAATATAAGAACACCCAAGTTCCTCTTATGCCTTCTATTCATTTTTCAGCCACCTATCACCAAGTCCCTGAAGCTGAAAATCCCGTGAGATCCTTGCACTGGAATAAGAAATTGTTCCTCCATTTTTTTTTTTTGGGGGGGGTCTTTTTGAGAAAAGGTCTTTCTATGTAGTTCAGACTGGCTTTAACTCATTTTGTAGGCCAGCCTGGTCTCAAACCTGCAGCAAGCGTCCTGCCTCAGCCTCCCAAGCACTGGGATTACAGGTGTGTGCCACCACACCTAGCTCCTTCAGTAAACTTCAACAGGATTTCTTCTGTTTTCTGGGAAGCTAGCAAAACATTGCACCAGCAGATTAAAAGCACTCAGCTCTTGGAATCTTTTTTTTTTTTTTTTTTTTTTTGGTATTTTAGGGAAGGGTCTATAGGGTGTTTAGGGCCTCTCTACTATATTGGGCTCATAGTGATCTGGCTGTTTACAGCCTCCCAAGAACTGGGATTACAGGTGTGTGCCACCATGCCCAGTCTCAATTACTGTCTCAGCACACCCTAGGGGCAGGGTCAGCATGGTAGGCTCAGGGATTGAACCCTTGGTCCCTGCACTTGCTTGCAGGTGCTTTAATCCACTGAGCTATTTGGTCAGCCCCTATCAAATTTAAAATTTTTTTTTTTTTTGTATCTTGGAGTCTTTATAAACTTTCCCATGTTAGCTGTTTGGCCAGCTTCATGCATTTCCGGAGTAGATCCTGACACCCTAGGGTGCAGGGAGCTGTGTGAGAGGTAGAAGTGGACCTGGTATGCCTCACTTGTGCATTTTGTTTACTGAGTGGGTCCAGCTGTGGTCTGCCCTGCAGCTGGAAGGCTCTTCCCTTCTAAAAACTTTGCTTGTCTCCTCTGTGGTGGTCACATGTAGACATTCCCAGGAGACCCCACTTCCTATGGGAAACAGCCCCTTGTTGACAAGATCTCAGGGATGCCCAGAATGGCTTTGGGACAACCATGCATGTGGCCTCTTTTCAGTCTTTCAGAATTTTGCTTGTTTTATTTTTCATTTCCAAGTCTGTGAGACCTAACTTGCTCTCCAACGGAGGATTTAGTACACTCTGATTTATGAGAGAAAGGTGGAATTCTCAGAGACTTGCTTGAGACTCAGGTCTGCTGACTTTGAGCTTTGTCTATTCTATGGACATTGTGTTTTGTTTTGGAGTTTTTGTTTTGTAAATTTAGGGCCTCACACATGCTAGGCAAGCATTCTATCCCACAGCTATACCCCAAGGACATTTTATTTTACTTGTCTCCATAAATTGCCCCAGCTGGCCTCAAACTTATTATCTCCCTGCCTCAGCCTCCCAAACAGGGAGATCACAGTTGTGCACTACAGTGCCTAACTCCTTATGGGGGGATTTAAATGAAGATGTTGAATAAAAGATTTTTAAGCCACTCTTTCTCAGGCAAAGATTTTGTCTCCAAAGCCTAGATTTGTTCTCCCTACCTGCTCCATCATACCACTGGACAATTGGATGTATGCTCAGAGACAGCATCTTCTCTCTCTCTCTTTTTTTTTTCTTTTTTTTGAGCAGAATATATTTATTGGGGGAAAGAAAGCTCCTGCCCAAGAGAGGGACAGGAGGGGGGGCCCTTTCTCTTATCCATTGTTGCATTCCTAGTGCTTGGAATAGGGTCCAACATATAGTAGATGAAAGACAAATACTGAAAGCTATTTGTTGAAGCATAAATGTTGAATGATAAAGTGGCAAAATATCCAGTCCTTAACTACATTTCCACTTAGTATCTAAAAATTTGAACAAGAAAAGTTGGAAATAGGGTTGGCTGGACTCAAAAATTAAATCAAGTTTGAGACCAGATATCAGGTCTGCATCTTGTACAATGAATAACCACTAAGACAACAATATGCAATGTATTAACTTTGAAAATGTATGAGTAATCAGTTGTGAAACTGTCTTGTTGTTTCTCAATAAAAATATTAAAAAATAAATAAATAAAATAAAATTCCTCCAAATTGTATTTGTCCTTCATCTTGTTTTTAAAGTATGTTGCTGTGTTTCTGTCTTTGTTTTTTATTTGTTTTTGCTTTTAATTTTTATACTCTTTAAAATAAAATTTAAAAATAAAAAAAATCAAGGATTCTTAGAATATTATATTCCCTTCCTTGAGATATCCACTTGTCTCCTTGTCTCCATCTCATGAGGTATGAAATGGCTTTGGCAGTGTCTCTGTCATGGCTCAGAGTGAGGACACAGCCATCCTGACACACTGAAGTGCAGAGAGCAGCTAAGGCAGCACGGCATATCCCTGTGTTTTTTCTCTCCCGATGGAGCACAATCATCATGGACTCAGCCCAGGAAGGGCCATGGCAGCTTCATCCTAGCCCCTGAGTTGGATGAACTTGGTGCTGTTACAGATGATGTCACATGTATTAAACAACTTCCTGAAAATGTACATTGCATTATTGTGCAGAAGAAGAAAATGCAGGTTTTGACTCAGCTTTCCCATAACATTCTTTTTATAGAACAAGACTCTATCAGAGGCTGAGCATACATTATCTCTTAGGAAGGAGGCCCTATTTGGGAGCCAGGGAACCCTAGGCAGGGGGTCCTAACCTTAAGGCCATTCCCAGCACCCCCAACTGCCTTTAGTTATGTGATTTCCAGCAAGGCATTCAACCTCTGGGGACTCCAGCTTCTTTATCTACGAAATAACACTGGCTTCCTGCCTCCCAAGAATGCCAGAAGGAAGAATGAGTTCACATTTACACTGCACTTTGGGGGCCTCCAAAAGAGGCCCTTCAGGACTAAGAAATGTGTTCTACTACAATGTGAAGAATACCTTTCACTTTGGAGCTGTTCAACTTTGTTTAGACTTTCTGGATCCATTCCTTAATATGTAATACTAAGCTAGGACACAGATATAGACAGAGTTCTGAACTTCAGTAGGTTAACTCTGACTCATAGTCACTAGAGGGTTTGTTTACTCATTATTAGTTTTTAGGGAGGAAACTTTGAGGGAGGTAGCTTGGTTGCTATGAGAAACATCTGATTTTGAATCCTGTTTAGATAACAGCAGACAAGAGAATAGTAGCAGGCAGGGATGAAGAGTTCTGCGTCTGGAGTTCATCAGGAGTTTGAATTTCTAGAGGGTAAGAATAGTGTTCTACGTATCTGCATATCTCCACTATCTTCCTAGTGCCTGACATACAGCTGTTACTGAGCTTGATTTAGTTAATGGGTGAACTGAATTGGATCAGAACACCAGTGTCATTATCAGGTGTGTGTCCCCTTTCCTTTATTGCAAGTTGAAGGCAAGAACATCACTTTTACAATGTTGTTATGTAGATCTCAGGAGTGGTACATGCAAGTGTCCAGCACTGCACACACTCATGGTAACTGTTGTGATGCTTGCTGCTCTTAAATCACTAATGCCCAAGTAGCCAAGTGCTAAGGCAGGAGTGTAGGTGGGCACACCGTGGCTCTGTTTTGCATTTACTCCTGGAGAGCAGTGCTTGAACCCTTTTGGAAGATGGCTCCTTACATGCCTAGAAAAGCAATCAAATTTGATCTACAGTACAGCTCAAGCCTTAGAATATAAACCAATGTGATGAAATCTTTTATGTCCTTAAATTTTTAAATTGCATTCACATCAGGAAAAAGCATAAAATATGTTTATGAACATGAAGAACCACCTAACTACCATCAAGACCCAAGCATGGGATATTGCCAGTACCCCAAAAGTCCACCAAGTCCATAGATCTTAATACACTTCACTGACTTAGATAATGTGCCTGCCATTCCGAATGTTTGTAACTGTGGTATGCTCTTCAAATATATGAACATGTTACAATTTATATACTAGTCCCTAAAAGCTGGCAATTTTAATTATTATTTCATACTATATGAAATTCTTATAAAACAAGATCTTTTTTGTTTTCTTTCTCACAATCATATACTACTTTTCCTGATATGAGTGCATTATAAGTTTGTTTGTTTGTTTGTTTGTTTTCAGTACTAGAGATCAAATGGGATTTTGAACTTCCCAGGCAGGTGCTTATGCCACTGAGCTATATCCCATTGCCTAAGTACTATTGTTATACAATCTTTTTTTTTCATCCTACCTCAGGTTTATTTGTACAAAGAGCACAGGAGGACACCAGCCCTCCACAGATGGCACCCCAGGCTCACACCAGTCTTTCTGTTTTTACATCAGCAGATAAAAAGTTTTTACTGTGCAGCCTTCATGGAGGCCTGGACGCCTTGGGCCTAGGATGGAGAAGAAGCTGGAGCCTGGGCCTTGGCTGGAGCAGAAACTAGAGCCTGGGACTTGGCTGGAGCAGAAGCTGAGCCTGGGCCTTGGCTGGAGCAGAAGCTGGAGCCTGGGACTTGGCTGGAGTCTGGGCCTTTGGCCAGCATGCCCTGCGACCTTTGTCAATGTGGGCATGGATATGCTTCCCAAGCTTGGAGTGGACAATATAGACAAGTCAAGTGAGCCTGCAGTTTACTTCCTTTCAGATGATCTTGGGCTTGACCTCCTTGGACTTGATGAGGGCCTTGAAAGCCTCAGTGTGCATGCTCATGGCCTTGGCATTGTTTGCCTGCATCTTCTTGAAGCCCTTCTTGTTGTGCTTCTTGGAAAAACACATGTTCCTAAGGAACTTGGGATCTAACCCCTTTAGAGATTTGTTTCTTTGTGACCAAGTTTTCTTAATGCAATTTCTATGCCATTTTCGGGGCTGGTTGTACATGGTGTGGTTCTTGGACTTGGCCCTAACTGCATTGTAAACCATCTACAATCCATTTTTTAATATCTGCAAAGGCAAATTATACATTTCTAATCTTCTTTCAAATACCATTTAGTATATTTCATTAATTTATTAGTTTCCCTTATCTTCCCGATTTTGAAAAGTTTCAAACTTATAGAAAAATTACAAGTTCAATACCAAAGAAATCAATCAAGGATATGGAAATTGAAAACTAATACTGAGACTTATCTGTGCTTTGGTATGTGTTGATAGCTCATTGCTATTTATTGCTGAGTAGTACTTCATTGCATAGTATAAGTCCGCTTATCCATTTACCTGGGGATAAACTTTTGGGCTATTTTCAGTTTTTGCCTATTCCTCATTAAATTGTGAACATTTATGCACAATTTCCTGTGTGAAATAGGTTTTCTCAAGTAAATACTTAAGGATAGGTGGCTGGATAGTCAGTTTAACTTTTTCTGTAATTGTGACACTGACTGCTGAAGTGCTTGTACCACTGAGCTTCCTCATCAGCGGTGGGTGGGAGCTGCAGCGCCTCCACATCCTCAGCAGCACATCACGTAGCCCTCAGGCTCTTTAATTTTCCCCATGGTAATGAATATTTATTTATTTATGTATTTATTTATTTTTGGCAGAAACAGGGATTGAAATCAGGCCCTTGTGCTTGCCAGGGAAGTGATTATTCCACTGAGCAATCTCCCTGGCCCCTGCTAGTGAATATTTAGAGACAGACACCTTGTTATGGTTAAAATTTTTGTCCAAAGACTCTAATTTTTCTCAGTGATATGTTGTGGTTTTCAATGTATGGGTTTTTCCCATCAAATTTATTCCTGAATAATCAGTATGGTTTGATGCCATTATATATTGTATTGTCTTGCAAAATTCATCATGCAATGGTTTGTTATTATTTAATCTAATACAAATGATTGTTTGTTTTTTTCTTTTAATTTTTTTTTTGTACCAGGGATCAAACTCATGCCAAATAGTTATTTATGCTGTTAACCTATATCCCTGGGCACAAATGATTTTTTATTTTTACGGAACCAGGGATTGAACTCAGGCCCTTGTGCTTACCAGGGAAGTGCTTACCCCACTGAGCCATCTCCACGGCCCCACAAATGATTTTTATATGTTGATTTTTGTGTTCTGTGCCTTACTAAACTTTCTTACTACTTCTAGCAGCATATTGTAGCTTCATTTGGATATTGTAGACAGATGCTCACATTACCTGTAATAAGTTTTCCTATTTTGTTTTCAATCTGGTGCTTTTTATTGACTCATACTAGCAAGAACTTCTAGTACATACTGTATTGAATGTAAGTGGTAAGGGTGGACATCCCTGTCTGCTTCCTGATCTTTGGGAAAGAAGTCAGTGCTTCCTGTTAGGTGTACTGTCAGTGGCACAATCATTACGCTCATCATAAATTCTCTTTATCAAGTTGACATAATTCCTTTCTGTTGCTAGTTTACTGAGGGTTTTTAAAATCCTCTCTCTCTCTCTCCTCTCTCTCTCTCTCTCTCTCTCTCTCTCTCTCTCTCTCTCTCTCTGTTCTTACCTCTCTCTGTAAAGATGTTTTCTAAATTTGTTAAAAACACAAAACTACTTCCCTGGCAAGTGCAAGGGCCTGAGTTCAATCCCTGGTTCTGCCAAAAAAAAAAAAAAAAAAAAAACCAAACAAACACAAAACTACTAAAACTTTTGGGATCTACAAATATGTAGATTTACATACAAATTCATATACAACTACATGTGTTTCTATATCAATATTAAAACCCATAAATTTATATTTCACTCCCATGGTAGAGTTCATTCCAGTTTTCCTCTTTTCTGTTCTCAGAACCTTCTTCTCCCTTTCCTTTTCTTTCTCCATCTCCATCTCCATCTCCATCTCCATCTCCATCTCCATCTCCATCTCCATCTCCATCTCCATCTCCTTCTCCTTCTCCTTCTCCTTCTCCTTCTCCTTCTCCTTCTCCTTCTCCTTCTCCTTCTCCTTCTCCTCCCTCTCCACCTCCAACTCCACCTGCACTTCCACTTCCTCTTCATCCTCTTCCTCCTCCTCCTCCTCCTTTTTCTTTAATGTATTTGGTAAAGGGTCTCACTATGCAGCTTGGACTCATAGTGATACTCCTGTTTTCAGCCTCCCCAGCACTGGGATTACAAGTGTGTGCCACTATGCTCAGACTTGTTGCCATTTCAGCCCACCCTGGGTTGGGTCCAGCAAGGCATGCAGTGCTGGGCATCAAACCCCAGTCCTTCAGATTACCAGGCAGGTGCTTATGCCACTGAGCTATATCCCCAGCCCTTATCCTTAATATAGCTGCACATAGAATCAACCTCTTGTGTGTACCTGTTCTCCCCTTACTGATACCTTCCCCTATGTCCTGCAGGTTCCATGTATTACACTCAGCCCTAACAGCCACTGCAATGTGCTGGCTACCCTCACATGGACTTTCCAGTCCCCTGCTTGGCTGCTAACTCTCTGGCCCGGGCTGCTTCCTGTGGCAGCCACCTCACCCTAACTGTGCTCTGACATTCTGTACCAGCTCCCCCCTTCCACGTGGAAGCCCCTCCCACTTGCTGGTGCGCTGACTTCCTCTGTGGATGTCTTCCCCATGTCTGCTGACTTCACACTTGCATTTGGGCTGCATTCTTGCTGGCCCCTTCTTTCCCTGTTAGAGACCCTGAATCTCGGCCAAAGCTGCCCTCTCCCACTGTTAACCTGCTCACCTTATCAGCTTCACAGTCTTGTAACAGGCTACTCCTATGCAGGGACTGCCTCCACCCAGCCTGGGATCTAACCTCTTGCCCTGGGTCACTTCTCTTCATTGATGTCCTTCTCAACTCTCATGGCTTGTACCTGGAGTGTATTGCCTTAAATAGAAGCTTGCACTCTTTCATCTCTCCTCCCTTCCCATCCTAAAAACCTAACTTGCCTGGCCCCAACTAATGATTTTTATGACTAGGATTTTTAGGAAAAAAGATGAAGAGAAGAGGGTGAAGGAAGCAATTATTTATTTTTTATAACTAAGAGAATATTTTTTAAATCAAACTCAAAAGAGTACTGGCTCTAAGGCAGAGTGGCACATTGCAGAGAGCAACCTTTCATGGTGGAGGTAAAGAGCAAAATGAGAGAGCAAAATGGAGAAGTAGCAGCAACAATGGCTCCATTTGGGTTATCCTCCCCAGGCGGGTGGTAGTACTCACACTCATAATCCCAGCAGCACTCACACCCATAATCCCAGTAGACCATGAGTTTACCACAAACTATAGAAGTTTACTCCATGACTGCATGAGGCTTTGGGGGGACAACTAGACACAAACCATAACAAGCACCATTACACTTTTTACTTAGACTTTGTTAAAGTTATTTTGGAAGCCAACAATATTTTGAGAGTGCCAGTTCTAACTTAGAAACTTTGGCAGCATTATTATGAAATGTCTCATGTAATGCAAGTACAGCCATAATGGGGGCCAATTATTACAATCATCAAGGTCAAAGCTTAGTATGTTCCAAGGGTCAGGCACACACTATGATCCAGGAGAATATATCCTACCCACTGAGGGAGTTACAAGGCTTTGCCAACAGAGATCAACAGACAGTAGATCTAAAGTTGAAAGACTATAACACTAGCTTAGCCAAATTTATTACTATAAAGTCCAGATTTGATGTACTTGTATGTATTTCCATCAGCTTTCTTGATTGGTTGACTAAAATTTGGATTCAATGATGGCATCTAGGTTAAAGAGCTTAGAATACCAAGACTTTCCCGGCATAACTTATAGGGGGCACTCCAAACATTTAGGGAGTTAAAAATGCTCAGTCAAATGTTTCACATGTGACTTAGTATTATGGCTTGTACCTTGATATCCCCCCACAACTCATGTGCTCACAAGTGGGACTTCCTGCAGATGGCTTGGTTTAGGATGTGTGAGTGTAGATTAAGGATGTGTCTCTGGTTAAGGGTGTGGATAACAGAAGCCCCATTTTGACGGTTGGCATCACCAATCAAATAGGCATGTATATCCCATTCCATTGTGCATGAAATATAGAGGAACAAAAAGAAGGCCAGCTTGCTGCCTTTTGTTGGCCATGCCACCGTTTCATCTCTGTGATGCCCCTCTGCCATGCTACTCTGCCTTAGAACAAAGCAACTATGGACTAAAACCTCTACACATCGTGATATGAAGTAAACATTTCCTCCTTTAACCCTGGGATATAACAGGAATTTTGTCTCAGTAATGAGAAAAGTAAGTTAGACACCTGCAGAACCATCTCCTAACTATATCCAGCAAGATGATGCAAGAAAATTTCCTTCATAAAAGTAATGAAAAAAATGTATCATTAGGCCAAATATGACTGTAGAAGATGGCCCAATGTAGAAGATGGCTTTCCTGATTTCAAATGGAATAATGGAATTCTAATTTGCTAGGGCCAAGTGTCAGCACCTAACTGTCAGTGAAGTGGAGTGTACCATAAAAGGCAAGAGAGTTATACTAGAAATCACAGTGGCTTGTTTGCAGAGTATTTGTCAGTGGATAGTTGATTATCATGTCACTTTGAGCCAAATATACAGGCAGATTTCTAGAGGGATGCCTGATCTACATAGCAATCTATAGAAAATTTTTAATTGAAATGGACGTAACTGATAATTGATGAATCCTCACAGTTGCTTTCTAACAAGAGTGATAGCCACTATTGTAGGAAGGGCTATGAGGAAGGTCCTAAAACTTCTATTTCTACCAGTGCAGCAAATTAGAAGCAATTCTTGATCTTTGGTCTTTCTTGATCTTGGTCTTTGAGGAAATTGCAAAAATTAATGCTACCATTAAGACTTGAAAGAACTACAGGCAGCGACATCACATGTCCTCACCACATCCCTACTGAACAGACCTGTATTTTTCAACAAAAATAGTGATGCCCAAAATGAATACTAAGGAATGAATGAAGCCTAGCATAAATTTAATGCAGTGCTAACTGAAATTCCAGGCAGTGAACCAGATTTGGTGTCTTTCCTGAAGCAAATCAGCATGACCCTTTTCATTTGCTTTGCAGGTACCAACATTTCCCTCTTTCCATACTTGAAATGGTTTGTTTTTGCTTTTAGGAATAATGGCACCCATTCATACCCCTGCTTCAGGCTCATGTCCTCTGCATTCATCCTGCAGAGATCTTGCTTGTCCTAATCGTCCATATATCACATTGAGTCACTTCACTGATAACATTACAATGCATGTATCTAATGTTTATGAAGGATTAGGTATTTTAGAGTCCTTAGTAAGATAATATGTGAACACAGAAGGTGAGAGATAAACCCCCCAAATTCAAGGACCTGCCATTTCAGTGAATCTTCTGGCTCAGCTGTTACTCCTCCAACATGATGTAAAATGGCTGCCCCTCAGATCACCTACCTTAGAAAACTGGAAGAAGTGCTTGGTCAGTTCTTTTTGTACTGGGGGAAATCACATAAGCCACAGTTGAATGTGCTACTTGGGCCCATTTATAGAGTCACCTCTGAGGCTGCCAATTTCAAGTAGAGACAAGCAATGCAAGTACATGCACCAGTTCAGGTGTAGATCAAGCCACATACCATGTGCACTCACATCTTATTCACCAAGTCCAATGATACTCAAAATGTCTATGGGAAATAGGAATCCTGTGAGGAGTGTCTTACACGCATCAACAAAATAACCACAGCACCAGCCAGCAAGATTGTGATACAAATCTATGCTTCATTCTGGGCATCACTATTTTTCTCTTGAAAAATAGCTTTTACCCTGCCACTAGGCCTTGGTAGGGGTTAAATACCTGAACACAGTATGCTGGATGACCACAGGAGCTGCGTGTCTCATCATGAACTAGATGTTGTCTAACCCACCGAGCCATAAGATTGTGTGAGCAAGAATGCTCTTTCAGGGGCTGGGGAGATGGTTCAGTAGGATAAGCGCTTGACTGGCAAATGCAAGGATCTGAGTTCAATCCCTGGTTCCACAAAAAAAAAAAAAAAATACTCTTTCAGAGGAAGGCGATGGTTACACAATATCCTGCACTTGGGCAAAAGGTACTAGTAAAATACATTGCTAAATGACTCTGATTCCTTTGATTCTGGGGGTACTTTGCCCCTTTGTCTGTAGTCAGCGGTTTCTTGGAGATGTCCCTCATTGCCATGTGTTAACCCTTTTTCTGTTAATGTAACAAAACACCAGAGGGTAAGAACTTTCTAAAGAAAACAAGGTTACTGACCTTATCATTTTGGAGACTAAAACTTCCGGGTTGGATAGCTCTGGTGGTTTAGTCTCTGGGAAGGGCTTAAATGACAGATGGCATTGTAGCACCAACATATGTGAGAGCTGATGATGGCTTGGTGAAACAAGACAAACTAGTATTATTTGGTATAAGGAGAGACAAGCCTTCCTCTCATAAGAATAAACTCAATCCGCAGAACAGCATTAACCCCTTCCTGGGTGATGCTTCCGATAACCTAACTACTTCTTCCTAGGCCCCACATCTTAAAGGTCCTACCATCTCCTAATACTGCCACATTGGAAACCAAGCACCCAGCACATGGACCCTTGGGAAACAAAACACATCCAAACCATTGTAGACCAGTTGACTCAGGGAGAAATAACTGGAATCCCATTGGCTAATCATACTTTATTATATGTAGTGAAGGTCATTGTTATAGAAGATTTCTCCCAGTGAGCAATACTTTGAGCAATACATTTTGTTACATGATATTTCTGAACTAAGAGAAGGCTGGTTGTTCAAATGATACTAAGTCATGGGGAGTTGCTAGTAGTTCATTTGAAAAAGCATCAAGAAAATTGTGACAGGAACATCTAGGAAACAAAGACCTCTTAGAATAATCACAGATTGGGAAAAATTTGTATCACATATGCTGAACAAAGTCCTTACTACTGTAATTAGGTGGAATGCAATCAGCCACCCTAGAGTTTCTTTATAAGCCCATGAACAAAATGGTCATAGTGGGAGGGAGGCAGAGTGTTCACCAGCTCAACCACATTCACTTCCCTATAAGTCTGCTTCCCAGGAATGTAAAGCAGCTCACATCCCTCTTCACTTTTTCTCTAGTAAACCTACAGAACACCTGTTAAACAACTGTGTAGGACTGAATTGTGTCCCATACTCTCCCATTCATATATTAAATCTCCCCCCAAAGTGACTAAATTTGGCACTGTTGTCCCTGGATCACTTGGATGATAATATGATTTTACTTTTTCTACAGAATTTATGAAGGTCCCAGGCTGAACCAGATATGCTATAGGCATTCACTGTCTTTGAGGAGCTCTCCCTCTTCCTTCTGAATTGGGGGTCTTCTCTGTATTTGTAAGAATGAGAATTTGGTTGATCAAAAATCCGGGCATAGGGTCTTAGTGAGGCTCTGTCTGAAGCTAAAAAAATATGAACAAATAACAGCAACAACAGAAACCCCATAAAATTTATGAAGGAGCTGGGGCATAGCTCAGAAGGCCTTGGGGTTCATCCCCAGTACCACACAAGAATTCCACTGGCTGGGTCTCTGACCATACTGGTGTGAGCCTTCCCTGGCCCCTGTAGCCCTGAGTCCTGTAGGGCTGTCTGAAACCTGACCCTTTCATATAAGATAAGGCCCAAAGTGCTCCTGTGAGTCTCCTCAATTCCTTGTCCCCAAGTCTCTCCTCTGGGGGCTGGATTTGCTTTTCACGAACTGCGTGGCTTGCACAAACACTTCTGAATGGAATCATCTTAACTAAAGGTTTAGGACTCCAGGAAGATTAGAGGTACTGAGGAAGTGAGGTCTAGCCTTTAAATTTTCTTTTTTCTCCCTCTGCACCCAGGTTTTTGAGATGAGACTGGGTCTCACTATGCAGCCCAGGCTGGCCTCCGTCTCACTGAGATGGTCCTGTCTCAGCCTCTGCAGTGCTGGTGCTCCAGACACGTGCTGCCATGCTCAGCTCAAGTTCCATTCCATTTTTCGCTCTCACTCTATATCTCTTCCTCTTCCAAAGTTTCTCAGGAACTCTTTCCTCCAGCTTACAGAATTCAGATTGGCTCCAACGCTCAAACTTGAACAAAGCCAAATTACCAAACTGCTTGCAGAAGTCTATTATTTTGTTATTTTATAAATGTTTTACTCATTTGGTACAGGGTCTTGCTATGCAGCTCAGACTGGTGGTGATCCTCCTGTATCAGCCTCCCCAGCACTGGGATGATAGGCGTGTGACACCATGCTAGGTTTTGGGTGGCGCCCGGGGCCGCACGACATATGGTACCACGGATTGAACCCAGGCCCTTGTGCTTCGTAAACAAGTGCTTAGACTGCTGAGCTATCTCCCTAGCTGCAGTCTATTATTTTAAAGCAGTTTGTTTATCTTATAGGCTTGTTATGTACATGTACAATGATGGGTGTATCATACACCTGAGATATCATATGCATGCAGACGGTAATATATAAAATATATGATCGTGGATTTATAAACTTGTTTCCTCTTGACTCTACCAGGACTAATCAAGGGAATTTACAGAGCATAGAACTGCTGAGTCTGAGTTGCCTCAAATTTCTCATTGGCTTGTGAAGAGCAGTTTGGAAACAACGTCTTTGGAAACAACGTCTTAGTTTCTCAGGGGTTGAATCTTTTATCAAGGCTTTTTGAAGATCAATAAAAAATAATCAGAATTGGTAAAAGGTTTTTTTTGGAACTGGGGATTGAACTCAGGCCCTTGAGCTTGCCAGGAAAGCGTTTATTCTACTGAGCCATCTCCCCTGCCTCAGCCCACCCTGAGGGTGGGGCTGGCAGAGCATGTGGTGCCAAATGCTGGGAATTGAACCTCAGTTCCCTGCAGCTGCCTAAGCTTGCCTAAACAGGCGCATTAGACCACTGAGCTATCTTGCCCGCCCTGGAAAAGATTGTTAGCCCATACTTAATCTCTGCGAAGATGAAATCGGGTTTGATCTCTATGTATTTTTGCTCCTTAATGAACTCCACATAAAATAAAGACAGCGAGCAGTTACCCAAGACCGTCCACGTTTGGGGCGATACTCCTCCACACCTGGTACCAGCTCGGGCCGGCGCGTTGCTGGAGCAGCTGGGACTCTGCCTGGAGACCCTACACCACCCTGAGGTGCGGGGCCCAGAGCTGCTGCGGCGCAGCGACGGACCAGAGACTCTCCGCCCCGGCCGCGGGGGGAGGGGTGAGGGGGGTGAGCAGGGCGGAAGGCGGGCGCGGGTTCCCGGAGACCTTTAAAGCGCGGCAGGCGCGGGCCTGGGCGTTGAGCCGAGCGGCGGCCGAGGGCGCACAAGCAGCCCGGTGCCGAAGGAGGAGCAGAAGCAGGAACAGAGCAGGAACAGCAGCCGCGCGAGGGGCTGCCCGCCCCCCGCCTCTCTCCAGCGCCCGGCATGCGCCCCCGCTAGCCCGTCAGCATGCTGCGCCCGCTGCTCCTCGCAGCGCTCTGCCTGGCCGGCCGCCCCGGGCGCGCCTGCCAGCTGCCCTCCGAGTGGAGGCCCCTGAGCGAAGGCTGCCGCGCGGAGCTGGCCGAGACCATCGTGTACGCCAGGGTGCTGGCCCTGCACCCCGAGGCGCCCGGCCTCTACAACTACCTGTCGTGGCAGTACCAAGCAGGCCAGGGCGCGCTCTTCTACTCGGCAGAGGTCGAGATGCTGTGCGACCAGGCGTGGGGTAGCATGCTGGAGGTGCCTGCCGGCTCCAGGCTCAATCTCACCGGCCTGGGCTACTTCTCCTGCCACTCGCACACCGTCGTCCAGGGCTACTCCTATTTCTTCTTCCTCAGGTGAGCCGGGCACCGCCTCCGCTTCCGCCACCTTCTCCGAGCTTGCAAGGAGCCTGCGGCCAGCTGGAGAGCCCCTGGGGTCCTGTCCCCCTCATGCGTTATTTCCTCTTTCTCAGTCTGACTTCTCTACAGGATCCTGATTACCTCTTCAGAATCCAGAGGTGATGTCGGTGTGCAATACACAGACTGGTGTCTCAGGCAAAAGGTCACAGTGCTTTCCAACAACTATTTCAGTCTTTGAAAAACTGACTCTCATGGGTAAGAATTAGGACAGAGAGACAAGCAGTCTTTGAAATCTGTCCTTGAAACTCTGGGTCTCTTTCTTGTCATCTTTGGGTCAAATATTTGTCAAGGACCTCTGCATCCCCACCTGCAGAAGATGAGGAGCAAGTCTGGTGGGTACTAAACACACCCGCTCAGACAAAGCTCCTGGTGCAGTGTAGCTGCCTAACCAGAGAGTGAGAGGACCCACTGTCCTGGTACTCACCTCAGTGCCCAGACAGGCCGGTTGTCCTCTTGTGGCATAGTCTCTGCCAACCTCCTGGTTATTCACAAGCAAAGGTTTCTGGGTCCTGCCTGGGGTGAGACTCTGGTTCACAGGATTTTGAACAGCACAGCACTGAATCAGACAGGCGGCCCTCTCGGAGTCAGTACCACTGCAGTCCTGCAAGGTACTGTGAAATTGGTCTTTGGTCAAGATGGAAGGCATCTTGTCCCAGAATTCAGTCCATTCCCATTGATTATTGAATTCTACTGAAATCTGAAATCAAAAACAGCAGGTGGAACACTAAATTCATTGGTTGATTTCCATTGAATTAAGGTGATACAGGACATCATTGAGAAAATAAAAGTGGAATTGAACCTATATGTCTAGACAGGGGGTAAGTTAATCCAAAGATGGTGTGATCAATAATAGTTTCAGGTTGCCCCAGTCCATGAAGCAGCATTCTCGGTATATGGAACCATCTGGACCTAGGTCTGCAGATTTTTAGCTCCTGTCACAATGAGAAAGAAAACAGTTCCATAGAATATGTTTGGAAACTCACGTCCACATGTGTTTTCCATATTGAAGCCAGAATATCTAAGTTTAGAATAACATGTCCTGCTTTGTGTTGGCTTGAGAAGGGGTTAGCTAGATTAGGTTGAGTTGTGTGTGTGTGTGTGTGTGTGTGTGTGTGTGTGTGTGTGTTTTAACTGCTGAGAAAGGGTAATCTTTAAATAAAGTCAGCGAAAATGGAGAGACTGTCTTCCACACACAGAGAAACTTAACTCTGAGTTTAGTTTCTGTTTAGGAAAAGTACTGAGGAACCAGTTATAAAACTATTCAAGGACACACTTTATTTTCCAAAGCAGGAGGAGCCCAAGTACTTGAGCAAAGTTTATAACTTTCCTTCTTCTCCCTTTTCTTCTTCTTTCTTCTTTCTTCTTCTCCTTTGCCTCCTCCTCCTCCTTCTTCTCATTCTCCTCCTCCTGCTCCTCCTCCTTCTTCTCCCCTTCTTCCTCCTCCTCCTCCTCCTCCTTCTCCTTCTCCTTCTCCTTCTCCTCCTTCTCCTCCTCTTCCTCCTTCTCTTTCTTCTTCTTCTTCTATCACAAAGCAATTTTGTCCAGTGACTGGAGTGATCAGCCAACTCTTCATCTTTTGCTCTAACACTGTTACAAAGAGGGCAGACTTACCAAGCCAAATAGTAGTCTCACAGATTTTCATTTCATAGGACCATGTAAATAATTGCATCGAAATCATTTCTTCTCTGTTGTTCTAGGACCCCCTGCCTGAGAACAAATACCAAGTTGTGTGTGTGTGTGTGTATGTGTGTGTGTGTGTGTGTAAGGTTGGCTGTAGAGACTCATGTGGAAGCCCACTGTGCCCCCTTTTTCTGGGTTATAATCATCACCTCTTCTTTTCCATGACTGCTCTAAAAAGAAATTTGTATCAAACTTGGTTTAAAAAAAGTTTGCTAATATTTGCATTGCCTCCATTCTAAGTGATTTATTTACTTACATTGCTTAATGCAGTCTTGATGACAGCATTAAAAAAGTAGATAGAGTCCTGTTATAATCTCTTTCAACAGATGAGAAGACTGAGGCTTATGAATTAAGACATCTGTTTCATGTAATAAATAAAATAATGCAATGGCTATTTGAACCCAGGTCATCACAATTGGCCTTTCTCTTACCTGGAAGCAAGATACTATGTCTGAGAAAAAAAAAAAAGGCTTTTTGGAGACTTGAAAGATGTACAAATACACAGACATGCCAACATCTACTTTCCCCTTTCTGTCTCAAAATTGTTCTTTTGCAAACCCAACGGATAGACTCAAGAAGTGTAAGGTAGAGAAACAGAAATAAGAACTGTAGAAACAACTTCATGAAGACCTTGCCAGTCATTGTGATGAACTTAATATGGCTACCATGATCCCCTGTGATTCTTGTCCCATGCCGGTTTATTCCAGCCATCCCAGATCCATCTCTGTTTTTTTTTTTTTTTTTTCTTCTCTACTAGGATGGATGAAAATTATAACCTCTTGCCTCATGGTGTCAATTTCCAAGATGCCATTTTTCCTGATACACAGGAAAATAGGAGGATGTTTTCCAGCCTTTTTCAGTTTGCGAACTGTTCCCAAGGACAGCAGCTTGTGACTTTCTCCAGTGACTGGGAGATCCAGGAAGACAACAGGGTAAGCACTGCCTAAACACCATGCCACAGCAGAACAATGGATCTGCTATATCTTGTATGAATCTTGTGACCAAGGGAGTCAAGAATATTCCTGCAAAAACTTAGATCGAAGTGTTTATCACCTCTCTCCCTCCTAGATGTTAGAAAACATTACTCATAAACTTTAGATTCCTGAGGTTTTATTATTTATTCAAAAAGTATAGAAAGAAAATTAGATAAATGTTGGCTTATTGTGTCTCAGTTTCCCCTTCTGCAAAAGAGACAATAAAACCAACTGCACCACAGGGCCAACACAGTATGATTTAAATGTGAAATGTAGTTATGCAAACTCCTTGGCATAGTACTTAGAAGAGTGGGTGTTCAGTATGTGTAAACCATCGACTATTTTTGTTATTGTTATGGAATTCTTCTGTAGAAAGAAAAAGTTCTCAAGAAAATAAAATAACTTTTATAGCTAATATTTCTATGATTTTAGAATATTTGTTAAAACTGATAGGATGGCCAAGGTGATCACGGAGTGGAAGGATCAGGACTATTTTGGGTATGAAAATACAAAGAGATTTTCCAACTTGGCTCAAATCCCAGTGGAGGGAGATTTTTGAGACTTGTCACTTTTCCAAAACATGACACTGTTACAACAGAGTTGGGATGGTATTGCACCTATTAGTCTAGGCCTACGTGATGGTGGCCTTTCAGTCCCAGGCCACCCCAAAGCTGTCTTTAGGGAAACATGACAGAGTCTTAGAGAAAGTTCTGATGTGGGAATCACCTTTTTATAGGACAAGTGGACTCGCACACAGCAGGTGTTTCCCTTTTTTGCAGCCACTTGGGAAGGCTTTGAGAGAAATGACTTGTCTGGTGGCAAGGCCTAGCGTAGCTGCTTTGTTTTTCTGGAGTACTTTATCTTTCACCCAGGCTCCCTGCCCTTGCAGATGCCTCCTGAGACTTGTACAGCAGCTATTCATGTGATAGACAAATATGTCCTGCCAACGGAAATCATTATTTTTTGACATTAAGTGGTTTCTTTCATAGTTCTATCCTCTTGACAGAAAGCTTTTTTGTATTTTAGGGAAGGATCCACGGGGTGTTCAGGGTCTTACTACTGGATTGGACTTGCAGTGATCTGCCTGTTTACAGCCTCCCAAGAGCTGAGATTACAGGCGCCCAGTCTCAATTGCCATCTTAGTACACCCTGGGGTCGGGGCTGGCCCAGCAGGCCCAGAGATTGACTCCCCAGTCCCTGTACTTGCTTGCAGGCATTTTAATCCACTGAACTATTTGGCCAGCCCCTCTATTGACAGAAATCTTGGTCTTTCTAACCCCTCAGTGCTTTATCAGTATTTTTGGGAAATCTGCCTTATATTTTACCCTTAACATGTTTCTGAACACTTGCTTTATTTTATCCTTCTTAATCTTTATGATGGCTCACTCTATATTGAAGTGGATGCACCCAGCCTAAGCCGCAGTAACCAAAGTGTGAATCACACCTAGTGTATTCTAAAAACAATCTTTTTTGGCATGCCACTTACTTAACTAAACCCTTCATAGTAACAGATTTATGTTCAGAGTTCTAATATTCTAAAAATACTGGAATACGTTGGCCCCAAAACTTTAGCTACATAACTTATTAGCCCTATGGTCACATAATGAAGCTATTAACATTACATTGGAATTAGATTTTTCCATGACTTGAAAAGAAAAGGAGCAATAGGACCATGGAAAATTGTTTCAATGTGAAAGCAGATCTATTTCTGTTGATCAGATGTTGATCTTAGGACACTTCCCTTTTCCTTTCCCTTTAGTACTCTGGCCTCTTAGATAACAAAGTGTGGGAGTACAGCATACATGGAGAAAGAGTCAACACTTGAAAGGAGGAAAATAATTGTTTCAGATCACTGTACTTTTGAGCAGTTGAATTTAGAAAATTGATCTGAGGCACCCCGGACTTCTCAGACCTTTTGCTTGTACCATTTTTATTCCCCACCCACTTTGAAAAGGGCCACGTCTGAACTAAATGCAATTAGGCCATTATTTTAACATTTAATTTTAAGAAATTAAAATGAAGGAAATTTACTTTAAGAATTTTTTCAATGTTCCTAGTGATATTCTTACATAGTCTAGCATGATTAAATCAGTTGTAAATGGATGGTCTCAGAGTTAGATGAAGAATTATTAACAACTACTTGCTCTTTTATTTAAAAACATATTGAAGTGTCTGTCTTTGTGGGAAGGTAAGTATCAAGTTTTCTTTCCTATCCAGGATAAGCATGTAATGGAATGTCAGGAACATTCTACATTTTCCCTCAACCTTAGGCAGGACCAAAATTGCTGTTCAGGACAGTTTGGTTGAAGTAGGAATAAGTGTCAGGAGACTTTCGATAATCAGAACATGCTAATCCTTTTCATGCTCTGAGAGCAGTGAATGCTTCGGGACTTGCATAAATGCTTTGTGCACGTGTGTGTGTGTGTGTGTGTGTGTGTGTGTATGTGTGTGTGTATGTGGAAAGAGAGAGAGAGAGAGAGAGAGAGA
>NW_004524900.1:323851-328843 GCF_000260255.1 Octodon degus
GAGAGAGAGAGAGAGAGAGAGAGAGAGAGAGAGAGAGAGAGAATAAGAATCTTCAACTACAGGCATGTGAGCAAAATTTATGTGCTTGCTATTGATGCTGCTGCTATTGATTTCTGAGCTTCCATTTAGCCAGGACAGTGGATCCAGAATCCAGTCATCAAAGGTGCATTTTTTTCTCTTTGTTTTTAGTTCTTTCTTTATCTAGGAGAAACACATAATCTGGTGTTCTAGGATTGATTTGCAGGTTGAGAGATGGAACAGGAGAAAAATCTTACATCAGGAAATTTTTGTGTTGCATACCCAGGGTATCAGTCAATACAGTCCTCAAGAGCAAAATCCTCCCACACTCTGGTTCCTTTCCAGGGCCTCTCCATCTTCAAATATCCTACCCAGTGGCTGGTTAATAGAAACACAATCTTGCTTTCAAGGGTTGCCAAGATGTCAGCCCTAGTACTAAGTGTTGAGTGCCTCTCTGGTTTGGTATCACAGTGTTAATGGGACTTGAAGGGATGTCTTTGGCACATTGAAGGTTTACTGGCAGGGTTCTCTCTACACCAGTGAAAGACATTTTTCCTTCCTCTTTCTCCCCCCACCCCTTTCTGGGCGAGTATAACAGTGAAAACAGAAGTTGAATGTTTTTCCCTCTTTGCTAGTCCAAAACCATTCCCTGGGACTCAGACCTAGCCTGGCCCATACTTACATCAGTCTGTCACAAAATATCATAGGATCAAAATAAAATCTGTGAAGGTCGTTCTGTCCCTCTTGTTCTCTTTTCATTTTTCTGGAACTAGAAAGTGACTCCAAAAGAGGGAGCTGTCCTCCGGGCAGCCTCAGAAGAAACGTGGCTTCTTAGTCAGAAAGTCTAGATCAGCTCAACTGTTTCCAGAGCAATGACCTTGGGCAGGTCTCTTAATTTCTCACAATTGCAGTTTTCTTCTCTATAAAATGAGTTTAGATGTAAATCAATGTTGTTACAAGGATCTGATTAGAGCATGTGTTTGAAAATGCTTTGAAAACTGTGAAGAGTAAGGAGGAGTTTATTTTGACTGTCAATTGATAATTTTGAAGTGTTACTTAAAAATGACATTTAAGGGGCTGGGGAGATGGCTCAGTAGAATAAGCTCTTGCCTGGCAAATGCAAGGGCCTGAGTTCAGTCCCTAGTTCGGAAAAATAAAAAGAAAGAAAGAAAAAAAAAAGACATTTAAAAGATTAAAAAAAAAAAAAAGCTGTCTGCTATTTCCCATGGGAATCCTAAAACTGTCTGCAATTGGACAACACCAGGAAGAGGGGTGTGGGGTGTGGGTCAAAGACAGGAATGAGTAAGAGGGAAAACATCCTACACAGTTTCTTTCTTTCAGCAGCATTTAATGACTTTTGTACAGGAGCACTGTTTACAGTGTTCACTGAACTGTAAACAGATCACAGATTTTTCAGATTCATATCTGAAAGTATAAAACAGTAGCCACTGGTTCCTCTCACACCTCTAATGTCCTGGTTCCCTCTCACCCTCCAGATGCATAGCTTCTGGGATTAGTTTCCTGGGTGAACTTTCAGTGATGACTGTTTTCATCCAACAAAGAAGCCAAAGGTGCATTGTTTTTCATGCACAGCAGCACTATACACTTTTCTGTGCATTGTTTTATTCACAGTTAGGTCTTAGAGTTCTTTCCCTATCAACACATATGAAGTTACCTTAAAATGCTCATGATGGGACCATAACTCATAAGTTTAGCTGCTGGGCAGCTCTGAGTTGAATTTGATCCTTCCTTCCAGCTTTAATCACCAATGTTACACACACAACTGTCCCATTGGGTAGGTTTGTACCACTTCTCAGGGAGTCTCTGTAATCACAGAAAAGCAGTAATGTAGTACATCAGATGGCATTGAATTACAGTCCCTTAAGGAAAACACTAAAATGATATTAAAACTTGTAATATAGCTAATTTGTGGAAGAACAGTTGTATCCTAGCCACTAGACCACCAGGAACTTGCTAGTATAGCAGTTATAAACACACATATATACCAACAATGGAATACTTCTAAATTTTCATGTTAAAATTTAGAGAATAACCCATGAAGAAAGGCTATAGGCACAAACTACTTAAAAATGAATTTGTTGATAATAAACGAATTATATATTATTATTACAAATACATATTATAAAAGTTTATATTGTAGCAGTAATTATTCAAATCCAAAGACTAACCAGATGTTATCTATTTATAGATTTTTTATTAATTTTATTAGCAAAAAGACCAAAAGAAGTGTTGCAACCCATTTGTACTACCAGTGGTACAAGCTGCCCAACAGGATGACATTTGGAGCCTGCAGAAACATGGATGTGAATTTATTGTAATATATTTAGCTAAGGCCAGTACTGATGGGTTGTTAGGCTATTTTAATATATCACTATTATAAATAGTGCCAAGTGGTAAAGCATTCTATATGTATCTCATTTTGTGTAATTGTTGAATTTAGTCTTGAGCAAATATTTGAGTATTTATTATGAAGCAGCCACCATGTTAAATGCTAGAGTTTCTCTGTTTAGCACAGTACAAAGACCTGATGTCATAAGTTTAGAGTCCTGATGTTTGACACAGTTAGAAGGTCCTATTAATGACTGTACAATTTCAAGTAAGAATAAATGTTTCAAGGAAAGAAAGAAAATAGCCAGCAAGTACAGCTGAGGCTTGAAGGTGAAGAAGGCCTTCTGTGATGAATTGGTACTTGAGGTAATATCTGTTGGAACACCAGGTGTGCTAGCTAAAGTCGGGATAGGCAATGCAGAGAGGAGTCTTGCAAAGGTTTTGATGACAAGGTGCTAGGGCTTGGACAGATGAAGAAAGGTCCTGTGTTTGAACTGAGTGAAGTGCAGAGTGAGAAGCATGAGTGAGGTTCTGGCAGGATCTTGGTTATGCAGGACTTGGTAGACCCTGGTGAGGATCTGGGCTTTGTCCTAAAAGCAGTGGGAAATTTTTGTACTTTTTTTTTTTCTGTATTTAGGTCAGAGTCTACAGGGTCTGCAGGGTCTCACTACATAGATCAGACTTGTAGTGACTCTCCTGTTTTCAGCCTCCCAAGCCCTGGGATTACAGACATGCCTAGTCTCAATCACCGTCTCAGCATGCCCCGGGGAAAGGGCCAGCACAGCATGCTGGGGGTGGAATCCTGGCTGCTGCGCTCTGCCTAAGCAGGCACTTTATTCTGCTGAGCTATCAGGCCAGCCCAGTGGGAACTTTTTGATTTTATGAAAGAAAGGATGATAAGATCATTTTTGTTTTGAGATGCTCAAGCTGATAAGAGTGGGCAAGTGGCTTGGAATGGATCTGAGAGATGTGCAGAAAACAGATGATGTCTCTGTGAACTTATCTGACAGATGTTGCACTACAGGACAAGCAGTGGGAATGGGCAGAAGCAGGCAAATAGGCAAGATGTTTGGGAAATCGTGTTTTTCTAGTTTGGTCTTTCTAATTCTGTCTGTATAGTGACTATCAACTGTATCCTTGCCCTGACCAGCCCCAGGATGTGGCCATGGATGTTTATAGTGTGTCTTTCATGGGACATTTCTTTACCATGGATTATGGTCTCATCCTTAGTTATCTGTCTTGTGACCAGGTTCCCTCTAGTGAGAAACTTGCTTGTTCTAGTAGATGCTGTTGCCTCTTGTCTGGCCTGCATTCACTTTATTCCTACATAATGGTCACTCTCTGTAGGACTGGTGTATGATCAGATGAGTCACAAAAGTGGCAACTTGACAACACATAGAATAGCAGAAGCAGTTTATTATTCACAGGTAGGAAGAAAGGGAGAAAAGGACAGATCACCTCACAGGTCCAATAGGAGGGAGAGCTGTCTAGAAGAAAAAGCCAGGGGCCCAGGAGATAGCTCAGTAGAATAAGCACTTGCCTGGCAAGTGCTGGGTCCTGAGTTCAATCCCTGGTACCACCAAAAAAAAAAAAAAAAGTAGGAGAAGAAAAAGCCAAGGCAGTTGTTTCCAGGATTCACACACCAAGGCATGCTTGAGGGATGAAAAGTAGAGTGGATCATTGCTGGTGAGGGAAGGGGTGGACCCGCTAAGTCTGGTCCAAATAAAGCATTCCAAGCAGAGGTGAGTAGCATAGTTTTGTGATGCAGGGAGCCAGTGAAGTAAGTGATACAATCTGATAAATATTTCAGAGACATAACTCAGCTGGCTACTGAGTGAGTTATGGGTTGTTGAAGGACAAGAGTGGAAGCAAGGATACTAATCAGGAAATGACTGGAGTGATCCAGACAAGCGCCATGCAGACTTGCATGCACTAGGAGCCAGCAGTGGCAGGACCTGAGATGTGTTTTAGAAGTGGAGTGCCTCCTGTGTCCTGCTGTTACAGTGCACTCCTCAGCCCCCACTTCCTAAGACATTTAGTCTGTATCTTCCTACAGTGCTTCAGTCACCCTTAGAGAGTTGGCCAGTACTGCATATTGTGCTGAAAAACATTATGCCGTCATTGGAAATATTAATAATTTGCCTGTTGCAAATTGCATCATGATAAGGTGTTAGAATGGAGTCATTTGGGTTCTAATTCAAACTCAGCACTAACTTCATGACTTTGGAGATCACATGACCACTCTGAACTCCATTTCTTTATCCATAAAATCAGTCTGATTATATCTATGCTTCACTCATAGAATAATTTATTTTTATAGCATATTAAATCAACAAAATGTCACATAGCATACTAATAAATTGAGAAGCCATCTATACTTCATAATTAGAATGGAGTTACATCCTGCTGAATCTACCATAAGGGGAAATATCCTAAGTAAAAAACGCAGCCCTAATGGGCTGAGGAGATAGCTTGGTGGCTTAAGCACCTGCCTGGCAAGCACAAGGTCCTGAGTTCAATCCCCAGTACTGCATGCTATACTGAACCAAGAACACCAGCCACATTGTGTCAGCCCTGAAACCAGAAGTAGAGGTCCATGCCTGTAATCCCAGCATTGGGGAGGCT
>NW_004524900.1:329853-341593 GCF_000260255.1 Octodon degus
AAGCTTAACCTCACTATCTCACTGCATTTCAAACATCTTAGGCATAATAAGGAACAGGTATTTTTCATCAAGTATTGATATGTTGAACTTTAAGCCTTATTTTCTTTGCACAGTGCCATTATGCATCAAGGAGGACTGAGGCCTGGTCTCTGAGCTCAAGAGAAGACAAGAGGCACAGTGAATTTCCAGGGCAAGACAGGTGTTCTGGCTGGGCTTGTGAGAAAAGTCTGGTTGAGTGAGAAAGAGAGAAAGTGGGTTGACATGGTAAAAAGACTGGAGGCTCAGATGCGCATGAGGAGCCAGTGTAGTGCCTGCCAGGGAGGCAGGGAGATGGTATGCAGGTGGGTGAGCCTACAGTACAAGTGCCTAACTTGTTTTCATGCATCACAGTTCATCATGGGAGAATCCTCCACCCTGTAGAAGTGAGGTTTGTAACACATCTGTGTCATTCTGCCCCCTTCTTTGTCCATTGGGATGTTATGTTGACATATAGCTATTCCTTCTAAACATAAGTGCTATCATTAGTTATTTTTAAGAAAAACTTATTTTGGAATAGTAAATACAGATTCACAGGCCATTGCAAAGACAGGCCCTGGATATCCTCCTTCATGCTCCTCTGCTGTTAGTGTCTTGTGTGACTATATTACCACATCAGGAGAAGGTAATGATGTGAGTCACATGCCACAACTGGCAAGTTATTGACTTAAGCCTTTTATAGCTCAACATATTAATATAGCTTTACTTTTTATACCTCAAGGTTACACTTTTCTGCTGGATGATTAAGACCAAGTTAAAGCAAGAGTGTATTCATATGTCACTAAACAGATACTCATTCATGCATGGTAAGGCTAAGACTATGCAGTTTTGTCACATACAGCTGCCTGTATCGCTACCATAGTCTAGATACACTTCCTCCTCCCCAATCCCCAGCAACCACAAAAGTTCTCTGGAACTATAATCTTATTTCAGGTATTATATAAATATCACCATTCAGTAGATACCTTTTTGTGTGTATATGGTACTACAGTTGGATTGAACCAAGGGCCACTCTACCACTGAGCTACAACCCTTTTTATTTATTTTGAGACACTAAGGTACCTAGACTGGCCTTTGATTTGTGATCCTGCTGCCTCAGCTTCCTGAGTAGCTAGGATTATAGCCATGAAACACAGCACCTGACTCTAGGATATACTTGTGAGATTGATATTTTTCACTCAGCATGCTTTCCTTGAAGTTAATTAAGGTCACTGTACACCTTTTATTGCTGAGTAGTATTCCCTAGCACGGATGTGCCAATACTTAACCAGTCACACAGTGAAGGACATCCCAGGTTTTGGGTATTTTTTAAAAAATTATTTATTTTAATGAGAAAAAAGATAAAATATCAATGAAACAGTTTCAAAACAGGTTAGTAGGACAGTTACAATAATTAATATTGCATATTGTTGTCTTTGTAGTAGTCATTCAGAGGACAAGATGCAGACATGACATCTTGTCTAAACAATATTAGTATAAACCTTTCTTCTGATTGAACTAAGGGAAAGTAGCTGTATATCTATCCCAACTCTCTTGTATATACATACATATTATTTTTTCAGAACAAAATGGTTTTTTATTTATATCCCCCTTTTTTGTTTTGTTTTGTCAGAGATTAGTGTTCCATTGTAGGAAGCTCTACTTGGAGAAGACTTTAAAGAGCCTTTTCATACTTGATGCTAGACCAAATATTGTAGCTACTTGAATTCAGCAAAATAACCCAATATAGTCTATAATAGTAATGAGTTATCAGCACAACTGGCAAGTGATTGACTTAAGCCTTTTATAGCTCAACATATTAATATAGCTTTACTTTTTATACCTCAAGGTTACACTTTTCTGCTGGATGATTAAGACCAAGTTAAAGCAAGACCTATATAACTAAAAATGTGACATTTGCTGTCTGATAAGGTCAGTCAGATTCCCTCAGGATTTACCCTAGAACCATGTAAAGCACCTTGTGGCAAGTTTTAGCTATTAGGAATAAAACTGCTCCGAATATTCATACAGGTCTTGGTGCAGACATTAGTTTCACTGCTTTGCACCAAATGGATTGATCTTTTGAGATCACAGTACAATGGCATTGCTGGAACACTGTAGAAACAGGAGGATGTGGCCTGTTTGAAGGGAATGGGTCATTAGGGTGACTTTGGGGCTAATAGCTGGTGCTTCATCTCTGACTCTTTCCTCTCTCTCTCTCTCTTTCTGCTTCTTCGCTTCTATGAGATGAAAACTTTGCTTCACTCTTCCATGACATTTCTTCCTTACCATAGGCTCCCAGCAATGGAAGCAGCCAACCATGGACTGAAATGTGTGCAACTGTAAGCCAAGATCAATCTTTCCTTGTGCTTTCATCTACAGAACATATACTAAAATAAATTTAGATCAGAAATTTTGTCACAATAATGAAAAGCTGTGACTAAGAAACATGTAACATCTTTGAGCCCTTACTCTTTTTTTTTTTTTTTTTCAGAACCAGGGATTGAACTCAGGCCCTTGCACTTGCCAGGGAAGCACTTATTCTACTGAGCCATCTCTCTGGCCCCCAAGCCCTTACTCTTAAATGTGAGTAGAATAGGTATTTCAAACAACAGTGGGGATAATGGATTTTTTCCTGTATAATAAAATATACACTACGTAGTTGAGACCATCCCTACACAAGTCCAGCTCTGAGTTTATTCCACTGGTTTATTGCTTTGGAGAAAGATTAAACTAGATAATAAAAGTGGTCACCTTCTTACACCCAACTGAATTGAACTAGCATGTTGCTGGGTGTTGAAGGCTAACTGGGGTTTATTGCCAGTAGCATAAAAGCAGAACAGGACAAGCTGTTGAAACACTGTTAGGGATGCTGTTTGGAGCTGTTGGAGCTGTTGGAAGCTGCTAGTTCTCTTGGGCTATTCTCCTGGAGGACCTTGTCAGGCTGGCTTTTCCAATGAACTTTGGAGCAGCTTGGGTCCTCATCTTTAGCATTCTTTTCTGGCTCTGGAGGGGAAGATGGTGCACTGTTCAGACTCATAGAGAAGCTTGTCCTGTTGACTTTCCTGATGGGAGCTCAGCTTTCCTCATCACTGCAGGAGCTCAGGACCTCACTGTTGCTGAGGATGGCTGTGGCATTTTTGGAGGAGCTCTGGCACTTACCTTGAGTGTTGCTTCCTGGCTCCAGTTCAGATCCCTGAGCTTGTTAGCACAACTCCTTCATCCCACTGGCATAGACTTCCTAGCTTCCACCACTGACCTCTGGGACTGTCCAGCACAGATCCATGAAGTGGGCCTGCGTGAGACTTTGTTGTGGGCTCTAGGCCTCCAATTGGACTTGTGGGAGGCATTGTTATGAGTTCTAGGTTTCCAGCTGAACTCATGCAGGATATTAGGATCTAGGCCCTCAGCTGGAGTCTTTAGTGTTTATATGTGTGGACAGATTTCCTGTACTTCTTGTATGTGATTCTTGGGTGATTCATTATAAGACACTATTATGAAATGTGTTCTGTATTATATTGTTCTTCTTGAAAAAACTCCAAAGCATGACAAAAGGGTAGTGGAGAATGGGATAGGGAAGAATTGTAGAATCAAGGTATATTTGTATGAGAATGTTACAGTGTGACACAATATTCAGTATAGTTAACAGACTGATTTCAAAAGCTACATTTATTTCAAGCATGTCTTTTAAATGTGTTGATTAAAAGCTACTAATAAATAATAATCTTATCTTTTAAATCCAGTTCTTTTATAGAAAATAGTTTTTTTCAGGACATGATATAATTTATCTTTATTGATTGATTGATTGATTGATGACTGCCTCAGCCTGCCCTGGAGACAGGGCTGACATGGCATGTGGTGCAGGGGATTGAACCATGATCCCTGGCTTTTGCCTAAGCTTGCCTAAACAGGTGCTTTAGACCACTGAGCTATCTCATTGGCCCCTATAATTTATCTTTTAAAGGGAATAAAAATATAATAAAAAGTTAGACATGATACAGAAATTCACTAAACAAGATAGAAATTCAATAATGGTTGTTATGTTGCATATTGTTGTCTTCAAGTTAGTTGTTCAGATTAGCAGATATAAGCATGCAAAAATGGTCAAAAATTAAAAAGAAGAAAAAATTTAAGCAGTACCTGCTCTTCTCAGTAGACCAGTAGAGATCAGCAGTACAGTTATCCAATCTATCATATATATAATATACTTTTCCCTTCCTTCTTTCTTTTTTCTTTCTTTCATCCCACTTGTTCCTTCCCTTTGAGCAGCTTCCATTGCACCATATCTATTGTACCTTTTGGATTTTATTTGCTATTTTAGATTGTTACACTAGAAGGATAATACGATGTTTCAAAGTACAGTTTTGATTTACTTTATGTATGAGTATGGTCTCTACTGGGATACATTTACCTCTAAAAGCCTTAAGTTTATCATCCTTATCACTTAGTAATATACCAGTGTATAAAAATACCACATCATTTGTATCCATTCCTCAGTGGATAGCCATTTGAGTTGTTTCAAAAACTTAACTATGACAAATTGTGCTGCTATAAACATGGGTGTATACATCACTGTGGTATGATGTTTTCAGTTCTTCTGGAAAAATACCCAGGAGGGGAATAGCTGTGTTGAATGGGACCTCTAATCCTAGGTTTCTGAAGAATCTGCAAACTGATTTCCATAATGGTTGTACCAGTGGAAGAAGGGTTCCTTTTCTCCCAGAGTCCCTCCAGAATTTGCTGTTGGTTGACTTCTCAATTATAGCCATTTTTTTCTGAAATGAGATAGAATCTCAGTGCTGTTTTAATTGGCATTTCTCAAATGATCAATGATGTTAACATTTTTTCATATCTATACTTATCATTTGTATTCCTTCCTTTGTGAAATGTGTATTCATCTTAGATGCTCAGTTTTGGGTTGTGTATTTGAATTTTGGGAGTCTATTTTTTTTTAATATTCTTTATATTCCAGATAAAAGTCCATTTTTTGAGGACAGTCACCTAAATTTTTTTTTGCCAATTCATGGGTTTTCTTTTTACTCTGTTGGTGATTTCTTTTCTTTCTTTCTACTATCTTTTTTTTATTTTTTTGTTTTGGATGATTTCTTTTGACATGAAAAGTCTTTTCATTAAGATGAGATCCCAGCCAGGGAGATGGCTCAGTGGAATAAGTACTTCCCTGGCAAATGCAAGGGCCTGAATTCAATCCCTGTTTGTTTGTTTGTTTCTTTTTCTTTTTTTCTTTTCTTTTTTTTTTTTTTTTTCAGAACCAGGGATTGAACGGAGGTCCTTGCACTTGCCAGAGAAGCACTTATTCCACTGAGTCATCTCCCCAGCCCCAAATAAGTGTTTTTTAAGACAAGGTCTCGCAGGGTTTTTTTTGTTTGTTTTGTTTTATTTTCAGAACCGGGGATTGAACTCAGGCCTTTGCGCTTGCCAGGGAAGAGCTTATTCTACTGAGCTATCTCCCTGGACCCTCAATCCCTGTTTCTGCCACAAAAAAAAAAAAGAAAAAGAAAAAGAAAAAGAAAAAGAAAAGATGAGATCCCAGTTATTGATGCTTTGAAATATTGTCCACATGTTTTTTTTTTTTTAAGATTTCTACCTACTTTCTCCTCAAGTAGTCTTACTGTTTCTGTTTTAATGTAGATCTTTGATCCATTTTGATTGTACCTCAGTGCATACTAATAGATGTGCTAATTTTAGTCTTTGCCATGTGGAAAGCCAGTTTTTATTTCACTATTTGTTAAAGAGGGTTTCTACCAGTGAATATGTTTGGCCTCTTTGTCAAAGATAAGGTGGCTGAATGTGTTTAGAGTTTTGTCTGCATCTTCTAATCTGTTCCATTGATTCTCAGACCTGTTTTTTTGTTTGTTTGTTTTTTGCTAGTACCATGCTTATTTTATCACAGTAGCTTTGTAGTATACTTTCAAGGTAGGGACTGTGATTCTTCCTACCTTGCCATTGGTGCCCAGGACTGCTTTTGCTATGCAAGGTCTCTTCTGGTTCAGACTAATTTTAGATATATTTTCTCTTGCTCTGTAATACTAATGGTATTTTAATCAGGATTTCATTGAATCTGTATAACAATTTTGGAAGTATTGCCATTTTTACAGTGTTGGTTCCTCCTATCCAGAAGCAAGGAATTTCTTTCCATTTTCTGAAATCACCTTTGAACTCAGTTTTCAGAGTGCTGTAATTTTCACTGTATATATCTTTTAGTTCCTTTATTAGAATGATTCCTAAGTATTTCATGTTTTGGGATGCTATTGTGAAAGGTGTTATTTCCCTAATTTCTCTATCAGTGTGTTTGTGGTTTGTATACATGAATACTATTAATTTTTGAGTAAAGACATTGTATCTAGCTATGCTACTGAACTTGATTATTAAATCCAGAAGTATTTTGATGGAGATTTTGGGGTTTTCCATGTACACTATCATGTCTTCTGCAAATAATTAAACTTCTTCCTTTCTAATTCTTATTTCTTTTGTTTCTCTCTATTGTCTGTTTTTGCTCTGGCTAATGTTTCCAGAACAATATTGAAAAGAATTGGTGATAATGGACATTCTTGTCTTGTTTCTGATTTTAAGGTGAAAACTTTCAGGGCTGGGGAGATAGCTTGGCACACTAAGCACCTGCCTGGCAAGCACAAGGACCAGTGTTTTATCCCCAGCAGTGCCTGCCATACTGGCCCTGGAACCCCAGGAAAGCTATGCCAACCACTGAAAGCAGGTATGGCGACACACACCTGTAATGCCAGCACTGGGGAGGCTGAGACAGGAGAATCACTATGAGTCTAAGCTTCATAGCAAGACCCTGTACCAAATAAATAAATAAATAAATAATAGAAAGCTTCAGTTTTTGTCTATTTAGTGTGTATAAATAGTGGCTGTTGGTGTGTCAGAGAGTTATCAAGTTGAGGTAAACACCATGTACTCTAATTTTCTGTAGGGTTTTTATCATGCATGAGTGTTGGGCTTTGTCAAAAGCTTTTCTGCATCTATTGAGATGGTCGTATGATTTTTGTCTTTGGCTCAGTTTTTTTTCTTTTTTTTTTCTTTTTCTTTTTCATTTTTTTTGTGGAGCTGAAGATTGAACTCAGGCCATTGTGCTTGCCAGGGAAGTGCTTATTCTGGCTCTGTTGATATAGTGTATTACAATTATTGACTTATATATATGGAACTATTCCTGCATTTCTAGAATAAATCCCACTTGGTCATGCTGATCGTATTATCTTCTTGATAATTTGCTACATTCTGTTTCTAGCATTTTATTGAGAATTTTTACATCTATGTTTATTGGAGAGATTATCTTTTACCTTTTTTATTTGATTGAGGCTTTCTCTGGTTTTCTTATCGATGTAGTACTTGCCTCCAGGAATGAGTTAGGTACAATTACTTCCATTTCAATTTCATTGAAGAGTTTGAGAAGAATTAGCATTAGGTTTCTAAATTTCTGGTAGAATTCAGCTGTAAATCCATCAGGACCTAGGCTTTTCTTTGTTGGTAAGTTTTTAATTATATTTTCAAGTTCATTGACTGATACTGGGTTATTCAGAATTTTTATATCTTGATTAGGGTTTGGTATTTCATATGTTTCTAGAAATCTGCCCAATCTTTTCTGTGTTTTCCACCCTGTGAGAGTAAAGATTTTTCAAGTAGGTATTGAAGATCTTTTGAATTTCTATAGGGCCTCTAGCGATTTTATCCTTTTTATTCCTCATTGCATGAATTTGAGTTTTTTCTTTCTTTTTGTTGAAAACGTTGCCTAGAGAATTATCAATTTTATTTATTCATTCGAAAAACCAACTCTTTGATTCAAAAATTCTTTGTATTGTTTTCTTATTGTGCAATGAATTAATTTGTGCTCTGAATTTTATTATTTCCTGCTTCCTCTGGGCTTTGGACTGTACTTAACTCTTTTTTTTTTTTTTTTCAAAAGCTTCATGCGGAGCATGAGTTTGTTTATCTGTGCTTGTTCAGTTTTCCTGATGTGAGAATACACCACTATAAATGTCCCTCTTAGGACTTCTTTCATTTCATTCCACAGGTCCTGCTAAGTTGTATCTATATTTTTTTATGTAAGTATTGTTTATTTTCTTATTTTGTGTGTGTCTCATTTTCTGTTCATGAGAGTGTTATTTAATTTTCATGTGTTTATGGAATTTTTGTGATTTCTTTTGTCAATATCTTCCAGTTTTATTGCACTGTAGTCAGATAATATGGATGGGATAATTTCCTTTCCTTTGTATTTTCTTAAGCATGTTCCATATGCTAGTTTATGGTCTATTCCATGGGAATATTCGGTGTGTGAGAAGAATATGTATTCTGATGTTGTGTGAAACACTCTATAAAGGTCTACTAAGTCCACTTCATTACAAGTTTGGTTTCGTTTTGTAATTTCTTTGCTGATTATTTTCCTAGTTGATCTGTCTCCATGAGTCAGTGGTGTGTTGATGTGTCCTATTATGATTGTGGTGTTGCTGATCTTTCATGTCTGCTAAAATTTGTCCTATATTATTGGGTGCTCCAGTATTGGTTCATATGCATTACAATTGTTATCCCTTCCTCTTGCAGTTTTCCCCTAACAAGTATGGAGTTACCTTCTTTTTCACTTTTGGTTAGGCTTGGTTTGAAGTTCACATTGTAAGCAACCAAATTAGCTACCCCTGCTTTTTTCTGGGCTCCTGTTGTATGAAGCATTGTTTTCAATCTTTTGACTTTCAGTCTATGAAATTCCTTCTGAGTTAAATGCGTTTCTTGTATACAGCATATTTTTGGATTTTCTTTCTTTTGATTGGTGAACTGAGGACATTTACATTGATGATTATAATTGATATGTATTGGCTTATCTCTGTCATGTTATTTTCCTGCTGTTGGTTCCCTATTTTCCCCCTTTGTTTAATTACATGCTTTGCTTCTTCGTTCATTTCCATTGTTGTTTTTGAAGTTGTGGTCATTTTTATCTATTTCTAGAATATTTGTCATTACTCTTTTTAGGGTTGTTTTGGTAGTCGTGAATTTATTTTTTTTGGTTTTTTTTTGGGTTTTTTTCATAATTTTATTGAGAAAAAAATAGCAATGAGGAAGTTTCAAATCAAATTGGTAGGACAGTTTCAATAATTAACACATTGCATACATTCTTCCTAGTGGTTAATTGCTGTACAAGATGCAGACATGATATTCTATTTACAAACACCATTAGAACAAATCCCTCTATTCATTAAGAGAATGTAATTATATATCTATCCTAGTCACTTTGAATACACAGATACAAAATGGACATTCATCTGTATCCCCCTTTTTTGTTAAGTTCCTTTATTTGAATATTATAGGTGTGTAAACTCAGCAAAATATTCTAAAAGAGTGCAGAAGCCCGTAATAATACTGGGTCTTCTGCTTGACTGGCAATATCAGAAATTGTTGACCTGAGTCCCCTACAGCTCAATATAACACCATGGATTTACTTCTTATATTTCTTTTATTTCTTTTCTGCTGGATGGTTAAGACCAAGGTAAAGCAGGAACTATGTAACAGGAGTTGTAGCTTCTGGGTCTGATAAGGTTAGTGAAATCCCCTCAGGATTTATCCTCAGATCCTGTACCTCAGATTGTTGAACCTTTGTCAGTGTCAGCCATGTGGATGAATCACGGCCATTACTTGGACAATGTGCTCTCTGGGAAAGCCTGAGAGAAGATTTTCTCTCCATGTGACTCTCCATAGGCACATGGTACATCACCGATCACTTTCCTCTTTGGCCCCATAATCTCCTTGATCAGAAAATTTGGGACACTACCAAGTTACATGATGTAACAGTAGAAGTACTCACATGTCCTGAGTCTTAACTGACCTTGGAAGACTAGGGCCAAAATGTTGGCTTTCCTTGCAGCCCTCTTTTTTCTCTATTTTGGTCTGCAAACTTAGGTTGTTAACCATCCAGAAGACAAGCTTATTGTTATTACCATACAACTTAGGCTGTTCAACTTAACCTCACTATCTGTCTGAATATCAAGCATCTTAGGCATAACAGGGAACAGGTATTTTCATCAAGTATTGATATGTTGAACTTTAAGTCCCTACAGAATATGATAAAAAATTCAAAAATGAGAATATATTTTTAAAATAGCCATAATTATATACTTCTTATGTTTACATACAAGTCCAAAAAAACTAAACATACGCAACCTTGAAGCAGGACAGTCCCACAATATTCCTTTTCCTGTCTCTTGCTTTCATTCACTATCCCCTTCTTTTTGAAGAATGATCTCCCTGAGAGATAGCACAGCAGCAACTGGCATGTCATGACAAGCAGCCCATATGCAGAAGACCAGAATGACAGGCACTCCAAACAAGAAACTATTATTACAGATTACCACCTGCAGTGCAGTTGCTTAGTTCACAGGTATCAGTATATATAGTTAGTCAGGGTGAGATTCTTTCCAATTAACTGCTAGATTCAAAAATCTTCTGGACATCTCAGGATCATTGCCTTGCCCATCTTCTACATATAACTGTATGGCTTGACATTGCCATGTTTCCAAGCTCTTCTCCTTTCCCTCTTGATTAGTTAGTCCTTGAGGTCCTGATTTCCTTTTACTTATATCATACCTTTCTATTTGTAGTTCTTCTTTTGAGTTTTGATACTAGGGAAACTATACGATATCTACACATGTGTGTCTAGTTTATTTCACTTAAGAGTATATCTTCAGTTGGCATCCACTTAAATATAAAGGCTTTGAGTTTATCATTTTTAATGATAGTTGAATAATAGCTGAATAATACTCCATTCTGTAAAAATACCAAATCTTTTTCAACCATTCCTCAGGTGATGGGCAATTTGGTTGTTTCCAAGGTTTGCCTATCACAACTTGTGCTGCTATAAACATAGGCACACATATATCCCTATGATATGACGTTTTCACATCCTTCTTCCAGAAAATTCTCAGTAGAGGAATAGTTGGTTTAAATGGGATTTCCAGTCCAACCTTTCTAAGGAGTCTCCACACTGATTTCCATAACGGTTGCAACAGTCTACATTCCCGCCACGAGTGGACAAGGGTTCCTTTTTCCTCACAACCTCTTCAACATTTGCTGAGTGATTTCTTTATGATAACCACTCTTTCTGCGGTGAGATGATATCTCAATGTTGTTTTAATTTGCATTTTGCAGATGGCTAGTAATGTGGAGCATTGTTTCATATATTTATTCGCTTCTTTAAATTCATCCCCTGAGAAGCATGTATTCATCTTGGATGCCCATTTCTGGATTGGGTCTTTAAATTTTGAGGCCCTAGTGTTTTTTAGTTCTTTATAAATTCTAGAGAGCAGACCTTTGTCTGAGTACTTATTTATCATGATTTTTTCCAAATTTGTGGGTTCTTTTCACTCTGTTGGTAATTTCTTTTGACATGAAAAAACTTCTCAGTAAGAGCAAGTCCCAGTTGTTAATTCTTTCAACTATTTCCTGTGCAATTTGATTTCTGTTCATTAAGACTTTGCCGGCCCCTATGTCTTCAAGAGTTCCTCCTACTTTCTCTTCCAGGAGATTCGGTGTCTCTGCTTTAATGTTTAGATCTTTAGTCCATTTTGACTTTAGTTTAGTGCATGGTGATAGATCTGGGTCAAGATTTAGTTTTCAGAATGCAGAGAGCCAGGTTTTTCAGCACCATTTGTTAAAGAGGCTATCTTTCTTCCAGTGAGTATGTTTGGCCCCTTGTCAAAGACAA
>NW_004524900.1:342443-343657 GCF_000260255.1 Octodon degus
CTGTTGGGTTTTCATAAATGGCTTTTACCAGATTGAAGTAGAGGCCATCTATTCCAATTTCCTGTAGGACTTTGAACATGAATGAGTGTTGAACTTTGTTAAAAGCCTTTTCTGCATCAATGGAGATAATCATGTGATTTTAGTTTTTGCTCTTCTGATATAGTGTATTACATTTATAGATTTTCAGATAGTGAACCATCCTTGCATCCCAGGGATAAATCCTAGCTGGTAATCTTCTTGATGATTTGCTGTATTGTATTTGCTAGGATTTTATTGAGGATTTTGGCATCTATGTTCATGAGGGAGATGGGCCTATATTTCTCTTTCTTAGTGGCCTCTATCCCTGGTTTCGGTATCAGTATAATACTTACGTTCCAGGAATGACTTTGGGAGAATTGCTTTGTTTTCAATTTCATGGAAGAGTTTCAGGAGTATAGGGACTACATCTTCTGCAAATTCATTGTAGAATTCAGCTGTGAATCCATCCGGACCTGGACTTTTCTTTGTCGGTAGGTTTTTAATTACATCTGGTATTTCATTGGTTGTTATTGTGCTATTAAGAGTGATTATATCTTGTTGATTCAGTTGTGGCAATTTGTACTTTTCTAGGAATCCGTCCATTTCTTCTGTGTCTTCTATTCGTTGAGAGCAAAGATTCTCCAAGTAGCTATTGATAATCATCTTAATTTCCACTCTGTCTGTGGTAATTGCACCCTTTTCATTCTGTATTGCTTGTATTTTAATTTTTTCTTTCCTCTTTCTGATGAGGGTAGCCATGTTCTGGGAACCCCCAGATCCAGTCCTAGCCCAGCCCGGTGAGTGTGTGAGAGAGCTTCTGGCTACCCTATGCTGGCATAACCTACTGGTCCCAGCCCAGGCACAGCGTGGGTGAAACCTTTTTTCACCCTCTTGGGACACCCTCTATCACTCTGTAGTACCCCCCCAAACCCACCCACAGACTAGGAATTTCTGTCGCATACTGGGAACCCCCAGATCCAGTCCTAGTCCAGGCCCAGTGAGTGTGGGGAGAGCTGCCACTCCCCCCTGCTCCACCTAGTCCCATCCAGACTCAGCTCAAGCCTGTCATACAGGCCTGGGTTGAAACCGTTCAGCTGCAATCCCTACAGAGAGCGTAGGTGACAGAACCAACCAGCTAGTCCAGGAGCAGAGCATCTTGCCAGAGGGGCATTACAGGTTCACCCTCAAGGGCAGCA